>NW_014569715.1:25873-50134 GCF_001313835.1 Polistes canadensis
ATATAAATCTGAAAGATTTTAAAATAGAAAATCGCGTTGTTGGATATTATTAGAAAATATAAAACTACGGCCAGATTTATTTTTATGGCTATTAAAAAGCAGAACATTAAAAAACACGATAATAGGATTATTTTGAAGGAAGAAAAAAAGAATAAAATTACAAACTAGGAATAGAAGAGGGAAAATAGGGGTGTTGGGTAGAACGATCAGGAATAAGGAAGAAAGGAAGGAGGAATCCAATCTAACGGGTGACGTCAGGGACATATGTACGGATCTGAAACAGACCGTGGCGCTACTTAGTGCGTGAAGTGTCGCGTGTTACCTCGGGTAACGTAAGCTCACTTCGCAAGTCCCAGCGTGAAACCCAAGAGGCACTCTTTGGCTTCGGTTTCATTCGACGGGGGAAACCGGATAGGTTGCTGCCGCCATTTGCCGTTGCTACCACACTACTATCTTTCTTCTTTATCCTTGTCTTACTCTTATTCTTTTTCTTTGCCAATATATACACACGCAACAGGAACATGGACACGGGGAATGACTTTAAACGGGTCTACCTGTTTGCAACCCTTATTTTCATGTTTCCTCCTTCCTTCCTTTTTCTTCTTCTTCTTCTTCTTCTTCTTTTGTAATTTTAGGACGTTATTTATAAAAGGAAATTTTCATCTCCTGTTACTTTCCTATTACTTTCCTTCACTCAACACAAACGCAGGAAAAGTGACTAGTCAATTAGATAAATATCAAGCGTCGCTTATATTCATGATTATTTTTTGAATCAATGCATAAACTAAATAATTTCTATAACAAAGTTCTTCTTTTTTTGACTAAACCTTTAGGATATTAGTACCAAAAAATTATACTGTTATTTCGATTCAATTATTATGAATATTAGATGTTAGCAAAATGATACAAAAAAGAAAAACACTGAAGAATGTAAATTTTGTAAAATGTTTTGTAAATCTTCATGAATTTGTATCCGGGCCAGTTTAGCGACCCCAAATTTTAAACTGTAACCGTAACAAAGTCCCCCGAATAATAATAACTCGTTTCTTACGAAAGTGTTTCCGGTTTCAGCAGGTGCTTTTTCTCGCGAACGAATAGACGGTGGTGCTTCCTTGCTTTTGGTATATTTCCTTTTAGGTTAATACGATGCCAAAAAAGGAACAAAAGATTGCTCTACGGAGACATACGATAATACCACCGACATAAAGTCTTTATGTTCTCTTCTACCGGTAGATGCTCCTTTTCCTTCTAATAGGTAGATGTAATACATACTGGTTACTGGAAGTGGAACAAGATAGAAACAAGGATGTGGAAGTAGTAAGATAAAGGAGTTGATTGATATCCAAGCCCTTGTAAACGTATTCTCTTACCTATCCTTTTATAATAATTATTATTATTATGCCTATATACTACAGTTTCTATTGGTAAACGTCAGTTATTATCTTGTGGCATAAAGCGTCCTGGAAACACCATAAATATTCTTCGAAAAGGATGGTAATTACGGAGTCCTTTCTCCCTCTTCGTCTCCTTCTTCTTCTTCTTCTACTTCATATCGTTTTATTCTGAAATTTTTCGATTACTTATCGAACCGATAGATAGTCCTAACGTCAAAAGAACAATATTTTCCTATTTCATTCTTGAATAATAATCTCAATTACGAGAAGGCATGTATCGCATACAAAAAATAAGACTACAATTACCGTATATATAATTAACTACCGGATATATATATATATACTTATAAACACTTAAAGCGCCGCATATTTTGTTATATTACTTTAACTAGAACGCCGTAATTTATTTTCTTAAATGTAATATAACTAAAAGATTTTTGTAAAAATATATATGTATTATCCAATTGTATAAATGATCTTAATAAAGAATAAAAATAAATATATTTCTAGATAAAAGATATTCGATTTCTTTTCTCAACATTCTCTCCCTGTCATAATACGAAGGTAATACTGTGAAATGTATTGACGATGATAAAAGCTTTGCTATTACTTTATGTGTCTACCTAACACATATAAAAAGAAGAAACTTTTTCCTTCGATCCTTTAACATTTACAACGAACGAAGTCATTGGATAAAAGTCGAAGAGCAAAGTACAGAGTTTGTGCGTGATAAAAGTTTTCGATAAAAGTTCGAAAAAGAGAGAAAGAGAACGACTTATCGTTTCTTACAAGGCGGTGGGCTGAGAGAAGGGTGAGAGAAGGGTGAAGGAAGGGGGAATGGGCCGAGACGGTGCAATCGTGTCGTCGGGGAAATTAAATCGAGCGTAAGTCCCGTCCTTCTTCCGATGTACGAACCGGATATCGCTAGAAGCCATTCCATCGACCACGAAGATAATTAATTTTCTTCGGTTGGAAGATCGAAACGTACGTCCTCTTCGCATTTCTCTTACTTGTGTATGTGTGTGTGTGTGTATGAATAAGAAAGAAGAATAATTTGAAGAATATATAAAACTTAGTTTTCAATAGTTCAACAATAAATGTTCTTTGTTCTTTTGCCCGCCGTTCGAGTCCGAGATACGCGAGAAAACAATTTTTCATTTTTATTCATTAATAGAATTTATATTAAGTTTTTTTTCTTTATTATATTGTTAATTAAACAATTTTTATCTCATAATTGTAATAAATATAAGTAGTCTTTTCTTATAGTAGAAATTTAATAAATGAAATTATGGAAAGAAACTGAGTAAATTTCAATAAAAAAAATATATTTTTTCCATTCTCTAATCTCTCTCTTTTCTTTAGGAAAGCGAGGAAAGCTATCTCTCAAATCTTAAACATCTTAATATCCATTTATTCCTGCTATGAAAAAGCAGTCATTCGTGCCGAGATTGCGACTATCAAGCGGATTTCTTTCCCTTTCTGGCCTGGATATATACAACTCCGGCAATTTTCTCCTTTCATAAGCTTCAATTCTTTTTCGAAATAAGAAACATTTATAAACTTTATTACGTATCCCGCGTAATAAAGCGACTCCTCTTGCAATAATAGAGATAAAAATAAAAATTAAAATACTAATACAAATATCTAACAATGGGATCATAAATCTGCGATTTAATTCCACTCGATTATTATTCCTAACATATTTTACATTCCAAATTATATTTAAGAAAATTCTACAAGCCAATGTATTTCACTTTCCAAGAATAACATCGTAAGGAAAATAAACAAAATATAAAAATATTCGTGTATCTTTCTCTTGGTGCAATGATTGCTGCAAACACTGCTGCGGATTTGTAATTATACCGGATATCCGCTCGCGGAAACGAATTGAAGAAGGCCTCCTCCCTCTCTTATTCGGTGCTTTTGATTTTAGAACAAGTTCGGTATGGGTTTGTGCGGTTCAATGGTGTAAATTTTATGCGCCGGTAAGATTGGCGGTATTCCAATCGTAACGAGGCGACCCGACGTCTAGAATTGCTTTCGTGCGGGAACGCGTTTCGAATACGAAAACAGATTGCGATTCTCGTATTTGCCTAGGTAAACCTTGCTTGTTTCTCTCTCTATCTTTCTCTTTCTTTCCCTTTCTTTCCCTTCCATATCTCTTTTTCCAAGCTTTCCTTCGGTTGCACAATCCTCTATCTTTTGTTGTATCAACTTAGAAGACGTTTCCCTGGTGAATTTTATTCTACCAACGATGGAAACGAATGGTTTCTTTCGATAAAGGAAATACTCCTTTTTTGTGACTCCTTCGGTAACTTTTAAGGCATCTTAGACAAATATTTTTCTTTCCTGATAAAAGAAAGGACATATATGTAAAAGAAGATAGATAAACACCGATAAAAGATCGATAGAAAATATCATATACGATAACTTAATACACCACGTGTTGTGATGATTTTTCGGTTAAACGAGTGATGATCGTATAATACAATATCGCCTACGATACCGCCTACGATACCGCCTGTAAATTCAAATCAAAAAAAATATTATTCCTATCTACGATACTACTATCTTGAATTTCTATCTGACATGAAATATGTGCTGGAAATACGAGAAATAAAAATATGAATACGTTAATTAATATCGTTGGGGAAACATGGAAACGCTCGTGAAGAGGGGTAATTTAAAAATCAGACAGAGTTTGAAGATGAGTAGAGCGTGTAGAGAGCAAATACTAATACAATTACTAGTATTTTACTTGGATATAAAGTTCACGAGGAATGTCCGGGTCTTTCTAACGAGCTATCTTTTAAGCGACGAAAACACGACGAACTTTTTAAATTGATTGATTTGAACGATTAAAACATTACTTATAATTCTTTTTTAATATAAATATAAATAACACGTAATATGGTGTCAATTATTTTTTTCGAATTGAATTTCTTTCTTTGCAAAGCCTTTTTTGAAAATCCTCTTTCTCGAAAGGAAAAGAAAAGGAAGAAAGAAGAGGAAAAGAAAAATCAAAATAAAAATAAAAAAGGAAAGAAAGAAAGAAAGGAAGAAAGGTGAGTCTTTCAGGAGGAGGCCCTTCTTTCCTTCGAGAAAAAGGGTCGATCCCTTCAGTGGCGAATATGTGTGCACAGAAAGGACGAGTGTATGTTTCTCTAGATCCCTTATTTTCTTTGAGACATGTGCGAGTCGATGCATAGTGGCTCGTTAATACAGAAAAATACCTTCGTGTAAGAGAAAGAGCAAGGTAAAAAAGAGAAGAAAGGAAAAAAGAGAGAGAGAGAGAGAGAGAGGGAGAGGGAGAGAGAGAGAGAGAGAGAGAAAGGGTGACCGGAGGAGGACCACGTGTTGAGAACCTTCAGTTACCATGGCAACCCCCATCTGATCTCGTCCGCAGACGACGAACACTACGATCATGTTCCAGGATCGTAACCACCCTCTCGTGGACCGTGCTGCTACCGATCGATTCGAAAAATGTCATCGAATTCAATTCCGATCGATCCGATAATAACCACGACGCATATATGTATTATACATATATAGAAAATATGTATCTACAATGGAAGAGTACATAGCTGATCGAGTTAAACGTTCAGGAAAATATAAACTTCCACGTGATAAAATAAAATCTTCATTCTTAAAATCATCATGTTAATTATTAATGTATTAATCAACACATTATGATTATAATATTTAGTTCTACTGATTGCGAGAATACTAAACTTTGAGTTCAACTATAATATTAAATGCAATACTCTTTTCGAAATTATAAATATTATCAAATAATAACTCATTCGCGCGAGACCGCTATTGCTTATAGGTTAGACATTTTAACTGGATATACCACATAAAATAACTGATATATAAAGCATATTACTATATGAAAAAATAATATTCAAAATCCACAAGTTTAAGAAGAAAATCTAATAAAGATAAACATTTAACAATCAAACGAAAAAGAACAGACAAATAAACGATTAAAAATATTGAATGATATAGAACTTAACGTTTAGGCTACTGATTTTGAAATTACGTAGGATTAAGTTGTCGGTCTCTCGAATCTGTTAAAAATATTCTTACCGAGAATCAATTATGAAATAGACTGAACATAATAATTACACCGTGACAAGAATAAAAATACGATTATTTAAATATTCTTCAATTCTACGCGATATTCTTTATCGTGATAAGTTCCATCGAATAAACATTCAAAAAATCGATCAAGTCTCGAGTTATGTGATCCGTCACAACAATACCGTAACGCACGTTGACGAGGCAGCACGGTAGTTGGTTCTTGATAAAATGTCCAGATGTCAAATGCAGAATGGACAATACGTCGTCGCGTTGTGCACGTATGCGTACATGACGGCCGTCGTTTTCAGCCTTTACATACGTCAACTCGCGCATACCCTCCACCCAAGTCCCCCCTCTCTCTCTTTTTTTAGCTGATATTCATCCAATGGGCGGTCAAAGTTTGTTGGAAATAACAACGGATACAGCGGCGCTTGAGAAGTTCGATTTGCTCGAAAATACAATTTATCTGTCAAACCACCAAAAGATGAACGAGACACGACGCGTCACCTGCATCCTTACTTTTCCATACACACATATATATATAAATGTGGGTATATATATGTGTGTGTGCGCGCGCGCGCTTGTGTCATTTATATCATATACAAATACAAACTATCAATGACGACTAGTAATAAAAATAATTAATCAAGTCCGAATTATATATAATTATCCAATTATTGCTAGCTCTCTGCTTTTCGTTTCGATCTTTCGATGCTCGTTAAATGATACTTCAAGGAAATTTTATTAATTTACGTCATTCAATTTCATTGCTCTCGGTATATGTTAAATTTAATTTATATTAACAATTTTATGCATTTCGTAATAATGGAAGAGTATTATATCAATACATTATGCATTGGTGTGAACCGTAATTATAAATAAAGGATGAGAATAATTGATTTACTTATAATTAAGATTCTTGAAAAAATCTATACGCTTTGTAATTATTTTGAAATAAAAAAATGTATTCTATATAAACTGGATTACTTTACTTTAATGATGATATGTTAAAATATCTCTGTTATTACGTTTTGATATACCGTATTAGCGTTGCGTTTTACACGTGTCCACGATTTTGTTAATGAAGAAAGGAAAGAAAAATAAAAGAAAAGAGATTTTTCAATCGATCTCTAAATCAAAGTGTCTCTCGCATTTCTTTTTACAGAAGCGATGTCTTTTTGGAACCGTATCTGCAGCAGCACGGGACCGTTCAAGTTGTCAGCTCGCCGAGCACTCCACCACCGAATCCGCTTCAACATCATCAACTTGCGCAGCTACATCATGGCCAGGTGACAGAATCCCCTTTCTGTATCACGATTAATTTTGTAATCCTTTTAATAATCCCTCTTAAAAAACAACTCCACTAGATATATCGTTTCTCGAACTTCCACGTTAGCATAAATTGAGCCTGTAACTTGACCATAAACGAATCAAATTGAGAGTGCACGGAAGTAAACGAAGCATCTTATCAGGTAAAAGAAAGAAACAGGAAAGTAAAAATAAAACAAGGAATACAAATTACGTGAGAATGAACTATCTTTAGGTTTAGTAGGAAAATAAATAAAAAAAATCAGTTTGAATAGATATTTTATTCGATCGAACGGAATAAGCGGGTTCTATTTTATTCAAACGAGTTGGAAGAAAAGATAGGATACTTAGGAAAACGAAGGAGTGAATAGAAGAAGAAGAGGAGGGGGTAGAGGATAAAGAGAGACGAGGGAAAAGAGGGTAGAACGATAGACGAGGAACAGTCGTCGTCGTCGTCGTCGTCGTCGTCATCGTCGTAGGGGTTGGATTCAGTGCGTGCGGGCGGGCGGCCGTTTCGAGTGTAATTTAATTTGAAATGCAGACTGACACACAACGGCATTTCAGGCTAAAGGGATTAAACGTGGACGTGAGGCACGTGCTGAGAGGCCCCGAAGCTAATTGCAAATCCCTTAATTACTCGTCGAAAAAATGTATACGCGCGTGACTCTTGTCTCATCGCGAGCATATCTTATAGTCGTCGCGTCATCAAAGTACTTATGATCCTTTTGAAAAGATTGATACTTTTCACAGATGTCGACGTTTAAATCATTTTACCGTATCCTCTCATATTTCGATCTTATATCTTTTCTTTTTCTCTCCGTTTTATTTAATTAAGCTCGAGTCACTGCTCTACTAACACTTTCTCAGGCACTTCAATACTATCAAAGAAGTTGCATCTATTTACCGCCTCTCTGAAATCAACAGCACACACTTTTTGTTTTACCGAACGGATCACTCATCCCATTAACCCCGCTAACTATGCCCACGTTGCTTGACTTTAGTGATTTCCGGAAAACTAATAGTCCAACATGGCTGACCCGTTGACATTTATTCCAATCTTATAATACTTTCGGAAGGAGAATAAAACGAAAAATTAACGTCTTTAACATTCCGCATGATATTCAAACAATGCGATTTTTTATTATTATAAAAATCTTTAATAAATTGTTTATTCCAATAAATTAACCGTTATTGTAGTATTAAACGTGAAATTTATGTTAATCGATAAAAAAAATTTGTAGAAAATGATCATACAAATAAATTTGTAATTCGATACGAATCGAGTGAAAAATTTAGCCACGCTCAGTACTGATTTATTTTCCCTTTCCTTTTCTAAAATAACGCAGTAAGGAAAAACAAATCCATTCAAACGTGAGGAATAAAAAAGTATAAGGGGGCAAGTCAACGACAGGTGCTCGATTTCGTGAAACTCATTTTACGATTATGTCAATGCAATGTCAATTTTAACTTATTACTGAGGTGAGGGAAAAATAAAAAAAAGAAAAATTGTATCCCTAACGGGTACGATAATCGATCGATTATCGTTACGTATACGTTCGAATCGAGGATAATTAAAGTCGAGTAGTGGAAGAAATAATCTGTTTTACGAAAAGGGAAAGAATTGAATGTCAGCCGACCTTTTCAATGGTAAATATATTTTTTGAAATGAGAGAAAGGTTCGATACTTTTTTTTTTCTTTTTGTTCTTTTCTCTTTCTCTTTCTCATTTTAGGATAACCAAGTAAATCGTAAAACGACATTGACTGCAAATTAAGATAACCCCTTTTCTCTTTCTCCCAACGACATAACGCCGCATTAAATCCAGCCGCTTTATGACGAGCCAGGGAGGATTTGCAACGGGCACCCTCCTAAAATCGTTTCACCAAAACACTGACGACAACTACGACAAAGATTTCCATATTCGTTTCGATTACCGTGCGATCATTTCTCTAAATTTGGATTATTAATCAATTTATTAAAAAATATCTTTGATATAATATTTTTCTATTCCGGTAATTTTCATAAATAGAATACAGTGTACTTCTTTCTTATTTTATTTAGAACTGACATATCATTAAAACGATAAGTTTGAAATAATAAGTTTGAATTGTTAAGCAATTCATTTGAAAGATATGAAGATGATTATAAATATTATTTTTCTCTTAATTTTCAGAGCGAAGAGTCGCTTTCTTCGGAAGGCTCGGCCACCTCGGGAGGATCTTCGGCAACTACAGAAGATTCTGGCAGCGAGGTGGCATGTGACATAACGCTGATCGAAAGGCTCATACGATCTCATCCGATTTGGTTCCTCCCGGGTATTCAAAGGGCTGGAGCTTTCCACTTGTTGCAAGGAAAGGAGGAAGGGGTGAGTGTATTCTTGCTTAAGAGAATTGATTAGCCGTAAGATACTTGCAGGTTCGCTTGATAGGAATCTCAAAAGAGTATTAACGATGAAGCATAAATTTCGAAAAAGATAATTCTTTCGATTATAAAATGTATTATTTGTCATTTTCATTTGACCATTAACTGTTGTTAATAAAAACACGAAATAAAGACTCCTGATTACTCCTCGATAGTATTTTATTTACTGTCTCGAGAAATTCCAACATGTTGGAACAATTTTCTACGGTACACTGTTTCTAATTCGTTTCTTTCATCTCAACTTTTGGTCCTGAAGAATAAATCGTCAAAAAAATCTTTTCAACTCTCCCTCCTACACATTTTTCACGGCCCGTACTTAAGTTACGGACAATTAACCGATAATATTTATTACGTTCAACACGTGTCCGGAAGACTTGGAATACGGAGGGGACCTTTGAAACATCCCCAATGAATCTCGCAGTTTCTATGGAGCGTGCGAAAACTTGCCGTTGCGTTTTGATTTTATAACTCTTCTTTCCTTTTTTTTTCTTCTTCACTTTCCTTGCCGTTGATTTTTATCCCACAAAAGAGGGAACTCGCGTGAGTGCGAATATCATTTACACGATTTTATTATTTTCAAATCTGATTGTTAATAATAGAAATGAAAACTACTTTGACAAAAATTGTTTTCGAACAACAATAGTAATAGTTCTAGCACCATAGTTTTCCATAGATATTATTTCTTCTTCTCATGTAACCAAATTTATTTCCCCTAGAGTCACTTTGATAATCAAAGCACGATTGTGCATTTTGAATTGTAGAAAATAAAAAGAAGAGACGAGGATTACACGGAGACAGCAATTTCGGGAGATAGAATAGCGCGTACGCATTTGTATAAATCTTTCACCGCAAATTTATGGATTCGCAAAAGAGAGAGGGAGAGAAAGAGAGTGGACTAGGAGAATAGGTTGTACTGTACACTGCTACAGCATACCATAGAATAGTTGGTAGCTCCTCTAAAACTCGTTTCACGAAAACTTTATACCAAAGAAGCTGGTATCTGCCGGAAGATATTTAAACGAGGAAAATTATCCGACGATTATCAGAGAAACACATTGGATTACGGTATCTGGAAATCGTAATTCTCTGTTGTTGCTTGCTCAAACAAAGGTAGAACGATACATTAAACTGTTTGTGGCTATTTGGCAAACCCACCGTGTACTATTTTAATATGTAATAAACGTAAATGGCAGATGCAGTAGCATCGAAATATCTGACCATCTCTCTCTCTCTCTCTCTAATTTGGCTTTTCTTCAAGTGAACATCTCCAAGTTTTATGTACGTGCACCATTGAGAGTATTATTCTTCAAAGAGTGCACACACACACGTGTATTTCATTATTAGAAGATAAATTATATTATTCTTCTTTTTTTTTTTTTACTCCCTTTTATTCTTTTTATTCCAATATTAGAACAATTAATGTTGAATAAATTAAAAAGATAATTATTATCTTTTATTATTACATATTTAAACAACTTTATCCGACATTGATAAAAATTTGTATCGTCTGATAAATTTCACATCTGGATAAACGCTATAGTTTTGACGCGTGCGATTATCCGTCATCATTCCATCCGTCATCATTCCATCCGTCGTATCAGACTCGATATTTCTCTTTATTTCCGTTCGCGTATCGAGCACGGGAAAGGGGAAGTTGAGTGGAAAAAGAGGAGGGAGGTAGAACAATGAGTGCATCCGTGCGAGCGTTAAATCTTATCTAATACTCGAACGTGAGGAAAAGTGAGAGGAAGAAAACGAAGAAGAAGAGGAAGAATAGGAACAAAGCCAAGTGGTCCCAGATGGCAAATCGTGTCAATGCCTTGAGAGAGCCCCTCGCAATCATTGTGAAAGCGTCTCGTGCCAAAGCGTACGAATTCTTGATGGAAAATCTTTTCATGTACGAGTTGTATTCTTACGTAAAATCTTATTAACTACGGTCACGTCCTAATAATAATCGAAAGTCAATGAGAAAACTTATCGAAAACGAATTTTAATAGAAATGTGTGTACTATTGTTTACCTAACATATTTTTAACATTTAACCCATTTGCATCGTATTTTTAAATATATGATTAATTTCAATTTTATATAATTTGCCCATGTTATTGTGCATTTTATATTCCTTAAGTTATAAAATTAATTATATATATATATAATTTTTTAATTTTAATCTTAATTAGAAATACCAATCGAAAGTTATCACCTGTTAGAAGAAACGTCTGAACTTCAATTAAAGAGATCAAATTTTCTGATAATACACTAATAACAATTTTATGTTTTTGCATACTGATCATAAAACACGTGCGAATTATTACGCTTACATATGCAAATAGGTTAAAAATATGAATTTTTCCAGAATTTTTTCCTTTCTTTTGTTATTCGATTTACTTCATTCGGTTTTTTGACATCGATATCACATATATCAAAAAAAGACATTGCAATTTATTAGAAGCATAAAAATCACGAAAAATCCTAGACGAAACTTGAAGAATTATTTGATTTTAGCGAACAGTGACAAGGTTTCTAAAACGTTGACGGTAGTTTAGTGGATGGTGATGGTGATGTCTGTGGTGATCATGGTACTTGTAGGTAGACAAGACGAAACGAGACGAGAAGAGACCTTGCGCTGTAATCAACGTTAAAAACGACTGCGAACAAGACGAGGCATTGTGCTGTCATTGTTTCCAGCCGTCCCTTTCATTGTTTTCCAGCTCTGTTAATTGTTATGCTCGTTCTCTTGCATTTCTCTGCTTGGAGGTCTCCCCATTCCATTCCATCCCACCTCACCCTACAATCAGTCCTCAACCACCTTATTTTCTATCTCTCTTTACCGCTATTTCAATGAGTGGGCAGGAACGAGCAGCAGCTAGCTCGAAAAACAATGCTTCTTGCAATTACTCTCTATAGAACGATGAGCATCCCTCGTTTCCGAAGAAGATGAAAGAATAATAGAGAATGATAAAAAATCAAACAAAAGAAAAAATTAAAAGAGAGAGAACGAGTACAAAGAGTCATGTTACAAGAAATAGGAAAGTCAAAATTCACGAAGCGAGTAAGTAATCGGTAGAAAATGAAAGACAGTCAAGATATTCATCGGTGATATATATCTATCTATGTATGCAAATACATCGGACGTAAAAGCAAAGGATGGGGTATCCAAGTTTTGCTTGAAATTGCTCTCCAAGTGAAAAATGGAAAAAGAACTGGCATAATATTTTCGTAGTAGATGCACAGTACTATATATCGATGCATCACCGACCAAACAGAACCGAGTAAGAGAGAGTTACTCTCTCTTTTCCACGAGTAACTTGATCTCTGTTTCTTTCTCACCCCCTATGTCCCGCTCCCTCTGAGCATCGGGAGCATCATCGCTTTTGTGCTTTCGTTCATCCGACAGCCATTTTTTCTGACGGGAAAAACTCATTCGCGGTGGTGCATTGTCTTTACTTTTCTCCTCGTTCGTCTTCATTTCTTTTCATCTTCGATACTGACGAGATATTCTCGCGCTTATGCATCTATAACTTCGCTAGTAGCTTAACTGTATATGCTTATTTTTTCTTCTTTTATTTGATTTATTTGTTCGATAAATGTATTTCAACATATTTAAACGATAAAATGTATCCTACTTTTCTTTTTCATACTCTCTTGTTTTCTTATTTTTTACATAATATTATCTCTTATTTCTTATTACAATATGATATTTTTTTATTTCCATTTTTGTTTACAGAACTTCGTAGTCCGACAGTCAAGTCAAAGCGATACGATGGCCCTTTCGGTGAGATTACCTGCCGGGAAGGGACCTTACATCGAGCATTACCTGATCCAAGCAAACAAGGGGAAGCTGAGCTTGGAAACAAGCGAGAACAGGTTCGACAACATCCCCTCATTGATAGCTCATTATTCCCAGTGCTGGTGAGTAGTCGTTTATCAAGTTTATTTACTTCTATTTAAGTATCCTTCTATCTATATTGAGTTGATCGTTATCGTAAACAGGCAACGTGTAAAAAATAAGAACTTTTGTGTGTGTGTGTGTGTGTGTCTGTGTGTGTGTATCTCTTGTTTTAATTAATCTTGAGAAATCAAATACGTTGCCTTTCTCCTGAGATGATTAATTAGTTCTCAATTTTTTCTTATTTGCTAAGTAGTGATGAATTACCAGTGCAATTGACACTACCGAGAGCAATGCGAGAGGCTAAAAATAGGCAGCAACTTTCATCCCTGGCACTTTTGGGTCAAGAATTTTGGAGATATCCAATGGCGAATCCAAAACCACCAGAAAGCAGTAGTAGTAATACCTCGAGTTTAAGTAGTTTCCATGGTTGTAAGTTCTTTTAATAAATAATTTTACTCATTGCATTATACATACGTATAATGATTCACTCTTTTTATTATTTCAATTTTTACAGGTAACAACAATCTTAATAATAATAATAATAATAATAATAATAATAATAATAATAATAACAATAATAATAATAATAATAATAATAATAATAATAACAACAACGCTGGTACTCCAACAACGGAAAGCATTGTTCTTAACCTCGCACCTATTTCATCTCATGATACACGTAAGATATAAATTTACAGATAAATTTAACAGATAAATTTGATTCATTTTAATTTGAACAAAATCTATTAGAAAATTATATTATAACTAATAGAAGTCGTTCGTATTTTATAGAAAATTCTTCACCAACAAATACAGGAACAACATCAACGTTTGCATCATCCTTACCACGCCAGCCAAGACCAACACCACCCAATACGCTTAATCTAACGACCTTTAATGAACCACTGGACATGAAGAAAGATCAACAAGAAGTAATGTCTCCATGCGAAAAGCTCTCACAAAAATTGATCTCCCCAAACTTGGTGCAAAGCGTACGTTGTCCATCCCCCATCGTACACAATGTCGAGAGTAACGTTCTTAGTCCCATTCAGGATACTAAAGGAAACTTCGAGAATACGAGAAATATCCTTGAAACACCCAAGACAACGATCGTCGAGTTTTCAAGAAGTAGCAAGTTTACTTCGATCGGCACATCTACGTCTAATTTCCACCAAAATATTTCCAACTTCAATAATCCCTCGTGCACAAATTCGCCTATTGTTTCTGATACTCAAATTGTTGGTCAGAATGTTAAAACTCCACCACCACCACCACCGAGATGGGCTAAACCTGGATTAAGTCAGAATCAGAGTCAAAGTAATTTCACGGTTACCACAACGGTTACATTTAATGTCAATCAAACTAATGACATAATCGCGTCGCAAGTAAGTGCTCGTTAAATCTTATATTGAGATATTATATTATCAATATTTGAGATATTGATAATATCTTAATTTGAGTTATTTATTCGTTTGTAATTTTGATAGCAAAATACACCAACGGAACCGAATACGTCATTGTTGAGTCCGCAAAGTGCAACCTCTAACAAATCTCTAACGTCAAATTTCTCCATTAAATCTCCTCTTTCGCCAACGATGCCAGTACTATCACCTACGTCGAAACTAGTTTCTAACGTTGGCAGTAAAACACCTAACGTTCTCTCGCCCACGACACCATCGAGCACGAGCAAATCGAAACGACGACGCGATCGTGAAGCTAGAAAGAATTCCCAACATTATCAAGAATCTGACATCCTTGATTCTTATTATCGTAGCTCGCCAGGTGATAAGATCTCAGACTACGAGGATATCTGGAACACAACTGATCAATCAAATCAATCGACTTGGTCACCGAATGATAGACTCACACGAAACGACCCACCAAGTGGTTGTAATAATGCTCAAGATCGTTTAAGAAATTCCAACGATCGACTAATCGGCCAAGATAGATTACTCAGTCCGATTGAAAGATGTACCAATCAAAGAGATGACAGATTGACAGGGAACAAGCAGCTAATTGTAAGAAATGAAAGGTTCATTTTGAGAAACGACAAGTCGGTTATAAATGAAAAACTTTGTTATAAAGAGGTCGCTAGTCCAGAATTTAGTAGTTTCAAACCTGTACCCGAAATGAAAAGTATTGAACAAGTATCACCTGAAGAAACGGGAATGGGAAGAAGGCCCGATCTACTCTCTAGAGTTTGTAAGTCTATTCAACGTTAATATTCACAGTATTATTTTTATTAGCAATTATTTTTAACGATAATTCTATCCATTTTTAACAGGTAGTGCTAATTCTTTGAACAGTCCTAGTGCAGTGACACCACCAAGAAATAAACTAGGATTGATACTTGCTAAATCAGAAAGTAACAGCCCACTGACACCTGAATCGAAACAGGGTAGTCCATTTTATGCAGAACCAGCTGATGCGATTGCTCAAAGTGCCGCGATAGTACCAAGAAGACGATCAAAGAACAATCCGGCCACAAATAAATATCGTCATAGCGAACCAGGCTGGTTACAAACACCGGTTGGCAATAATTCGAATCAATTGCATCCTATCGACTGGGAGGAAACGGAAGAAACGGAGGATAAAACGCCATTGATATCATCTTCCGTCGACAATTTAGCTAAACGTCTTGGCACGAGGGAAGTGAAAAAAATTCCCCGGGCAAAGCCAGTGCAACCACCAAAGATCAGAGTCAAGGTATTCAACGACACATCCTGGGCCGTCGATTCTAGTTGGGAGTTTATCGGTAAATTTAATCTAATGTTAGCCTATGTGTAAAGAAATGAAAAAAAATAAAGGAAAAGGTCGTTTAAATAAATGATTATAAAATTATTATTAAATCTAGGAAACGAAGGAGATGATTGTGAGCCAGATTACGACTGTGATGGGGATTACGACGGAGAGAACGTCGCAAGAAAATTTCCGGACGAGGAGTGCGATAGAGATATTGTAAGAAATACTTTGACTGTTCAGAGTATCATTCTACAACGGTAAGAAACTATTTTTGAAAAAGAACAATATTGCAAAAAGTTTAAATGATAAACTGTAAGATCGTTTGAAAACGCTTTTTTTTTAGGTACCCAGAATTGCTAAAACCGCCTGATATGTCGGAGTCGCTGTACAGCGACAGAAACTCCTCGTACGATAATGTTGAAAAGAGGAATGAAAGAGAAGACACTCCGGAATCGAGAAAGGATCCAACATATGATCCTTCTGAGTGGGAAACTATGCTAGATACGGACGAGAGCGATATTGAAAGAATTAAAAGAAACAAGAGCTTCAAGGAAAGACTGGATCCTCTTTTGTGTGAGTTTAATATTTCTTATTTGCATAACATTAACTTTTTGCAATCGGACTTCGAAATATAGCCAATAATCATAAGCGAATGTGTATTGTTCAAGAAGTTAACCTCCTAAGCAGCTTATACTGAATACAAATTTGTATAAAATATACAAATAAAATATATTTATGTATAATATAAAAATCATTGACCTACTGTGGCCTAGATTTTTTGTTATCGTTAAAATAAATAGACTATTATACGATCAACTTAATGTCATAATCTTTCCAAGCAATTTTACAGTAAGCAACATCTCATTTTAAAGCATGAACCTTGTCTCTATTCGTACAGTTAGTTTTTCTCACTCAAAATAAATTCGAATATTCGTTGTATTGTCAGTATCTATTTAAGCGATATACATTTATTTAACTAGATAATAATTACGATTATCTTGTATAAATGGTTATTGATTATTTTCGACATCTATATAATTAAATAGATAGTTTTCATTGTATGTATTTTTTCAATTTTTAGCACCACCACGATTACAGGCTTTGAGGAATCGCGACATGAGTGGTACTGGTTCAACGATAAGATCCTACGCTCTCCAATTAGCAGCCGATAAAACAACAACGTTCTCTCAAAACATTGACAATTTCATTCAATGTACGAAGGAAGGAAAAGAAGCAAGTCCTCATGTAGTTATGAGAAACATGCGACAATTTATGTCGGGAATGAAGAATTATTTGGTAAAACATGGTGAACGAGAGTTTGAGAAAGAAGTTGAGAAGGAAAGACTAAAATTAAAACCAAACGAATTTTTGAATCTCGATGCTATTCTGGAAGGTGTGATGATGGGACTCGTTGTACGACCACTCAGAGAACATGTTTATAGGCTTTTTGTGGATCATTATGTTAGCACGGGTTCTCTTCAAACACTTTCTGAAAGTATTCAACATGCCCAGGGTAAACATGTTCAAGATCTTGGTGTCCGAGTTAGTATACTTTTCAATTATTAACTATCAATCAAAGACATCAAAGTTTTTAATAGAATAATATATTATAACACATAATTAAAAATTATTTTTTTTTATATACTCTTTTACATATTTAAATTAAATATTATATATAATACAGGATATATAAATTTATAAAATAATAATCGAACATAACAATAACAATTCTTTATCCTTATATATTATTCAACAGGCAAAAATTATACCACCGTCGGAATCGAGCCTGGAACGTATACTGAAATATCTAGAACGATTACAGAAAGCAGATTCACCATTGGATAAGCTGGAGAATTTATTAGCTGCAATATCCGCAATTTTTAATTCTGTAAGTATAAGAAAAATAGTTGGTATTTTGATGGAATATGGTAATTCTCCTTAATATTCAATTTTATCATTTTTCTTACACAGGTAAAACATTCTAATTCTATAAGGCATGTGACCCTGGGTGCAGACGACCTTTTACCTCTCCTTGTGTGGGTATTAGTTCGTGGTAAGGTTGTTGATGCTGAGGTTGAAGCTGAATATATGTGGGGCCTCCTTCATCCTTCTCTTCTTACCGGAGAAGGTGGTTATTATCTGACAACGCTCTCTAGTGCAGTGCACGTTTTGAAGACTTTCAAATCTAGCCATGGAACAATGTCCACGTTAAACGTAAGGAACTACGAATTTTATAAAACTTTTATTTTCAAGAAAACAATGAATTAAGAATATAAATTTATTTCATCCTAAAATTCTATTGAAAATTTTTTTATTTTTTAGGGCTCTGGAACACCAGACTGCTCTTCCGTTTTACGTATTCTTGTACCGGACGAATTGCATGGTTCTTTGAATACTAGAACTTTACCAGTGCGGCCGAATATGAATACCAGAGATATTTGTCGCATTCTTGCACACAAAATAAGATGCACCAACCCTCAGGATTATGGTCTTTTCAAATTGGTGCAAGGAGAAGGTATTATACTGATTTATTATTTATTATCTTTCTGAAGCATGGAATTTTAAAAAATATAAATGTTTCTTCAAATTATTTTCATTTTTCGAAATAGACTAAAAAATATTCTATTATGCATATTTAAGTATTAAAAAATTAAAATATTTCAAATTCTATCATGCTGCAAAAAGTTCAATTATTCTTACTTTATCAAAAGAAGAGTTTCATTAATAATTACAGGTATTGATATCTGTTATATAATATATCTAATTTTTTAGAAACATTGTTAGGCGATCAGGAATGTCCGCAAGAGCTCTCTCACTGCCTTTTTGCCTATAAACGAATCGACGCGAAGATAGCCTGGCCGAAAACTAGTTCTTGAACGTCACAAAGCGGCGTATTTTGTACTAAATTAAATTAGAATTTGTATCATTCTCGTGTTGTTCGTAAGTTTGTGGCACATTGTCATTCTATAATTATCCTACTCTGACTGAACTATCTAATAAGAGACGTTTATGAAACCAGTGTGTCAATCCATGTAATTGATTGTATCTTATATACGTTCCGTGTTATTGCGAATAGTACTATTGTTCTGCTAGATCTGTACATTTCTTTTTTTCTGTTCTCTCTCTCTCTCTCTCTCTCTCTCTCTCTCTCTCTCTCTCTTTCTCTCTCTTTCTCTCTAATTCAGAACTTTTAGACATTTTTTAAATTACATTTTATTCGAAGCAAGTATTTCACCTCTAGTTACCTTCTAAAACACGCATTGAATCTTTCGTAAATAACAAAAAGCTTTATAAAGATCTATATCTTATCCTAAACAAATACTTGCCACTTTAGTATTCGTAGTACTTCTTAATCATAAGAATTTTAAAGTAATGGTATATCCTATAAACTTATAAAGATATAGCATTTGACGGTATGGACATTTTTCTTTTTAATTGTAAGAATTTTTTTACTGAAAGATACTTTTTCTTGTTAAAACACGTATGTAAAATTCACAGCCGGATGGTTGCGTTTAAACATATTTCATGCAGGTGCTACTTTTTAAAGAAGTTTGCTCTTTCCAACTTACTGCGCTAAGTAAATCTAAATCTATTACACGAAAAAATGATAAAAATCATTCACGAATCGACGTCAAAAAAAAACAAAGAAAATGAATAGTGCGTACGTTTTACTTTTCCATTCGTATATACAATGATGTATCAGTGAAACAAAAAAAAACATATTATTCAGTATTTAATACTTCGTAAACGTCTACATTAATGATATTACTAATACGATTATAATCAATCTATATTAGCAGAGTGGGGTTCGAATTAAGAGAGCCATGTTATTCGTAATAAAATTGTGAAGAATATAAAAGAGATAGAAGAAGAAGGAGCGAAAAAAGAACGAAAAAAATACTTAGTTTTTCTAAATAAATATTTATTTCGAGGTATATATTAAAAAGAAAAAAATAAGATAGAATTAGAATCAAATATATTTAATTCCCTTTACCCTAAAATATAGGAAGTATTATTATATACGTTACTGTATGTGCGTATTTATTAATTAAGGACATGACATGGTTGCAATAAAATGAAATTAACAACAAAAAGAAATAAAAAAAAATACAACGATAGATCTATGGTCTCTGCGGTCGAAACCAACTTTGCGAAGGAAGTACTATACATTTTCTATAATTGATTTAGTCATAGGTTCTTGATACAAATTTTAGGAATAGAATGCAAAAGACTAGTTTAGAATCTATTTTAAGTACTTTTTATGACACATGGTGAATTACTAGATAAGCAATTTGTATTTTAGGCAATGTTAGTATATTTATTCGAAGTTGTATTCATATTTTTTAAAGTTTCTTAAATCATTCAGCATGCATTGGTTTTTTAAATTCCTTTTCTTTATTTTCTGTTTTTTTTTTCTTTTTTAGAATTTGCTCAACTGATTTGAGCATCGATTATAGGCTGTGCGATTTTATTAAGATTTTATGTGCAAACAACATTGACAGAACAAAAAACGATGTCTATCTCAGATATAATATAATCACTATTTAATTAAATAATAAAATTGTAAGAATGTGTATCGAAATCACCGATATATTATTTCAAATTTCCAAGCAATTACTTAATAACGAATCTTGTACGAATCAGTGGAGCATTTTATTATCCTGTGTGGGATAGTACTTGATAGACATATATATAACATTAGTAATTATATGTACATTTTTTCTCATCTAATTTATTAAAAGCATTTTTAATACACACACATATATATACATATACATTCGTTTATACACGTTATACGTGTATATTAATGTATATTTAAAACATGTATGATAAATATTCGTTACATAGATGTACTTCGTTCGTTTTCTTAATATGATTAACTATAATGTCATTGCTTCTAATTATGCTAGTCAAGCCAATAAAAATCTGAAGTTTGTAAAAGGATCTTTAAATGTAATTTTTCAGATAGATTGAGCTATTGAAAAGTATTCATTGATTATCATTTTCTTCGTCAATATTATTACCATTATTATTAATTTTATTATCATTATTATTATGAATATTATTTTATTATGATTATTATTATTATGATTATATTATTATTATTACCACATCTGTAATATGTAACTTTATGCTCAATAAACAATTTTCTATTATTCCAATTAATGTAATTTTTTAAAAAGCTTTAATTTTATGCATTAATTATGATCGAAAAACAATTGTTTGTTTGCACAATAAATATTTTCTTGGATTACTACAAGTGTGCAAAATTTAAAAAAAAATCGGAGGGTGGCCTACCTGACCATCTCCTAATCACTTGAGTTTGATTGTCGATTTTTTCAGCGGAATAATTTAAAACCTATAAGTATAGTATTTCAGTGCTGCTGTATTCTTTTCGTATAATATTTCTTTATATAATATATATTAATATAAGTAAGACACTGCAATTACGCCTACAGTATTCCGTTTTAATTTGCTTTACTTTGTCGGACTATTAGAATACATTGTATGAAATCCAACAATAGCGCACCAATAGCGTATCAACTATGCCCATTACATACATACATATACATTATACATTTTTAATTCCAACCCAAGACTATTAAACATCAAAGAATAAGACTTCATTATAGTATAGGATCAACAGATATAAATTTAATTTTCTTGAGGCTAACGATATTAAGATCTGTTTCAACTATATTCTTCTTCTATATTAAAGCTACATTGATAGAAAAGAAATATTAAAACATATCTTTTTAAATTTACTCACCTAAARGTTCTCACTCTTAAGCCTCATCCTAAGCGTCAACTCTGAAAATCATTTTAATTTAATGTCTAAAAGAAAATTAATCTTATTCTGAAAAAAAGTAAAATGAAAAATAAATATACCTGCAATAATACTTGTAAAAATATAAAAGTTATTAAAAAACATTATAAAGTAATTAGTTTCTGTATATTTAATGGATAAAAGAAACCAAGGAGAAAGGAATAAAGATATGATATTAATTAGGGATTTAAAAGAAAACTAATTACAATTACAATGTTTATGGTAAGCGGTCTTTGGCTGGATTTTACTTGCAATGGAATGTATATCATATAAAATATGATAAACATTATATTGAAAGTAAGAAACCATTGCCCAGGTCTAACCACGAGGAGGTAACCGCTTCTGAAGACCCGGGATGTGCATCCTGAAAATGTCCACATCCGAATTAAATTGAAACCGAAGAAAATGATCACCTCGAGAACGTTTTTTTATAGAGCCCCACTCTCTTAGGCCCCACCCTAAGAATTACATCTAAGAAACCTTACAATGATTATCGAGAATAAAGAGAAAAGTTTGAATACTGAATAAGGAAATGAAAATGAGAAATGCATCTGAATAAAACACAAGAAACCCCCATGATTTTAGTGAAAACTAATACAGTTCAATATAATTTTAATAATTACACATACGAAGATTACMATTAATGTATAGTTTATACATAATAATTTTCAATCTACATAAAAAGAAATAAAATAATACAAAAAATATGCAATTATGGGTTGTTCCATGGAAACTATGAACAAATAAAATACATAAAGAATAATTATCACACGCGTGCGATGCTACGGGGAGAACAATAAACAGATTGAAATAATACATTTAATTATAAATTTAATTATACAAATAATTTTACGTTACATTATACTTTATTATAACTAAGTCCTCGTGTGGTCTTCCTCCTATGTAACCTGCAACAACAAAAAACAATGGAAAGGGAAGAAAAAGGAAGGAGAGGAAAAATGGGCCTTTTAAAGTAAAACTTTTTACGATTTTTTTTTTAAGTGTTTTCCCAACGGTTGGACTAATCTACTGACTATAATTATTATTACGAGGAACTTACGCTGCACGTACAGTCCGACACCGGTGTTAATAGCAAGCTTGAGGAATTTAATCCTTGGGCTTGACTGACAAAAAACGTTGGTAGACATCCCATACAATGCAGTTTCAGTTCCTATGCTAAGTGCATGCATAGCTATGCTTGCAAAATCGCGAGTTAAAAAAAAAGYAAAATTAAAAAAATACAAAAAAAATGTATAAAGGGKTTTACTTTAAAAARCAAAGTGTACTCACATGAATTCATGCTAATTCATATGAGTATACTTCATATAGGGAAGGACATGGTTCTATCTTTGGGGGGTAAGATAGAATCAAGGCTCGCGTGGGCAGGGTCGCATACCTGAAGTAAATTTTTTCTTAGCAAATGGCGCCCTTTGCCAAGAAAAAATCCACCCGCTACCCATTAAAGCGTTTACTTGAAAGAAACTGAAGACGAAACTAAAAATGAAACAAGATTATGCATTATATTAGTTGAGATATCAAAGTATTTCATTTATTCGTAAAAATAATTATTTTATACGACTGTTAACAATAACTCGGCCAACTTTTGATCAGTTTCCAATCAACTATTGGGCGTAATCTTAAAAATAAAACAAGAAGCCACGAATTAAAATATAATATTTCATTTACAATGAGAAATTATTATTTTCTAATACAATTTATTATAACACTGTCCACTTATGGTCATTTTTTAATTCATTTCCCCTTCCTCTTGGACGGAATGGTTATATGAAACAATAAACTGATTAAAAATATTCATTTACTTATAGAAATAATTATTTTTTGCTACCATTTACCATAACTCTGTCCACTTATGGTCATCTTTTAATCTATTTCCCCTTCCTCTTGGACGAAATGATTCTATGAAACAATAAACTGATTAAATAAGTTCATTTACTTATAAAAATAATGATATTCTACTACTGTTTACCATAACTTAGTCCCTTTTTGGTTCGTTTCCTCCTTCTCTTGGACGGAGTTTGGCATCCTAGTTCATCGTGCCAAGAAAATATTAAAAGGAATGGGAAAAGTAGACCTTTTAAGGTGGAACTTTTCACGATTTTTGTTTTAAGTGGTTTCCCMYCGATCRGACTAATCCACTGACTCTAATTCTTTTTACGAGAAACCGAGGCTTCACGCTACTATCGGCCTTTATACTAACAGCAAGCGTGTGAGGCCTGACTAACCGATAGCGACCGAGTCGACCACATGTCGCCTCGGCCTCTATGCTAAATGCATATTTATGCATACCAAATCGCGAGAAAAAAACAAGCGATCCTATTAATATATATTACGAGGAACCTAGGCTTCACAAGACGAACTGGCCTTTGTGCTAACAGCAGACGGGTTAGGCCTGACTAACGGATAGCGACCGAATTGACTACGTGTAGCTTCGGTCCCTAAGTTAAATGCAAATCTATGCACATCAAATCACGAWTAAAAAGAAATCTAAAAGTTATTCCATCTTCAAAGTTAAGTAAACTCACTTGAATGCATGCTAACTCATGTGAGCGTACTTGCTGTAAAGGAAAAGAAAGAA
>NW_014569715.1:52878-57167 GCF_001313835.1 Polistes canadensis
TTTTTGAAAGTTGCGCATGTGTGTATACCGAAAATTTTAATTGAATTAAATAGAAATTAAGATTATAACGTTCTGATTTTCCTTTTTTTTAATTTTTATGTAATTGTTTAAATAAATGTAAATTTGTTATAACGTTTCTGTGCAGTGCTGACTTTGGAGGGGGAAATTTTCGGAAATTTCTCGTTGGTAATACATCGAGTAGTCGATAATACATCGAGTTGTTGGTAATATATCGATTCGTCGGTAACCTATCAACCTGTCGATAATATATCGACATTAGTTTATCTCGAATTTTCGAGATGGCATTTAAATGAAAGAACTGGCGCGAATATTAGGTGCAGTCCAAATTGCAAATTTATATTAGAGATTATCGATTTTTTTTTGTGTGTGTATAATACTTTTCTCGTATATATAAATGTAGATACAAATTTTTTGTTTCAATTGTATTAATAAAATCATTTTCTATGTATAAGATGAATCGTTATTATGGCTAAATTAATTATTATTTTCGTATGTTTGTTTCTAACGGTTGTACTGAACTCATTGATACGTTTTTTGATTAATTCTTTTTGGATGTTACAGACAGACAGAGAGAGAGATAGAAGGGTGAGGGGGAGGAAAGAATAGGGGTAAAAGTGTTTCCACGGAAGGAATTCACGAGGACGAGGCGGACGGCGCCTCGTAATTCATTTGGACGGTAGTCGGACGAGACAGGCTCAATTACAAAAGCGGCAAAAAGTGCATGAGGAGAGAGAAGCCGCTTCCTCGTACGACGTGAGTGGTCCATGATCTCACTTTCTCTCTTTCTTTCTCTTTCTCTGTTTAACTCTTAAACTCTTTCATTCTCTCATCTGTCGTTCGGTTGACGGCAGTTTGCCGCTATGTTATGTTACATATCTAAAACGTTCGCTGTCGTATGTGGTGTCGAAAGAAAACAAGTTTTACGGGGCTCGTGTCCTGCGTCAGTCAGGCGGACATTGTCGGATCGTTTGAGTATGCTCTTTGTCATTCCTTATGACTGCCGACGTTCGTCGTGGATAATTCTACGATTTTTTTCTCGTACAATCATTATTATTAGCTATCTGCCTAATAACGAAAAAGAAAGAAGAAAGAATGTGCAAAAAATAGAATGACCAATTTGGTAAATTAATCCAATTACTTTTATAGGTATGTTCTTATTTAATTTTTATTTCGGGATAACGTCGAACGAGAGATAAATTATTTAGCTGATTAATTCGAAAAATTTCGAGCAGTAATGCTAGCGGAATATCAAACGTATTTCTTATATCCTTCCTATCAACGAGCTTATCTTTTTTCTTATAAATACTTTTTGGTAGTTGGGTGGGTGGAGGTAGTAGCTGGGGGAGTTACGGGGTGGGGTTTTAGGTAGACTCTTTTAAAATGTCACTCGGACATGTTGGCTGGCTGGCTGGTTTGTTTGTTTGTTGGTTGGTTGGTTGGTTGGTTGGCTCGTCGAAAGAAGATCGACGGTCGCGTTATTACGTCTGAGAATGTATTACCGACAAAAATCTTTCTACCCTTTCTCGATATAGACTGACTGTCCAAACGAATGACGAATAAAAAAGTCGTCTTGCTGGCTCGTGTCTTCTATAACGGACACGACGAAGGAGAGGAATCATTAAATGAGAGTTTGTTCGGGACGAATAAAAAGACGGTGTAAGAATTACGAGCGCCATTTTCGATGTTTTAAAGACGTGTAACTATGTTAGGTGTTTCATTCTTATGTCGTATTGCTACGTGTTTTAGTTCATCGTGTCAGGATTTACAGTAGTCGTGGTGGAACTTCAACAGTTCTTCTTCCTATTTTTTTTTTTTATTATCCTTTACAACTGTACAACTAACACGCGTGTATACGGTGCGACTCTTATGATGATTAATAGTAAAAAAAAAAATAAGAAAATAATAAAAAGAGAAATATGAATAAAAATATGAATGATCGTAGTTTCGTATTAATTAAAAAGAAAAGGTAACAAGGCAAAGACAAGCCAAAAGAGGAGACAAGAAGAATAAGAAGAAGAAGAAGAAGAAGAAGAAGAAGAAGAACATAGTCGGTGCAGTATAGGACACGGAGTACGATCGAAAACAATGGGACTCGGTGTGTTGTTGATGGTAATATTTTAATGAAGTTAGCAAGTTCCCAGTAAAACGGCCATTATCGCTAACATCGTAAGCTCGTCGTAGACGCGATTCCAGGAGCGTAAAGCAAAGTCCTGAAGAGAGGAGAAGAAGAGTGTCGGGTGAAGAGGCGCCACCCAACCACTGATTTCCACTTACCGATATCGTTCTACAAAGCTGCCTTCATCTGCCAGCTTTCTACTACCACTACACGCTTTCGTTTAATATGAACGAATGAAAGAGAAAGACAGAAAGGGATGGAAAGAGAGAAAGAGAGAGAGAGAGATAGAGAGAGAGAGAGAAAGAAACACGGGAATTTCGGGAAACGAGTATTTCGGATAAAATGGAAAAAAGTTCTTGAGTAAACCTGGATTTGTTCAATTTACATCTCATTATAATCGAATTATTGTAAAATTACGTTGGATAAAACACGGACAATGTTTACGCCAACGTTTCCTATATATTCATTTTGTATTAAAAACAAACAGTAATAATTAATTCCTTCATTATCTATCAATGCGTATCATATTATTATCATTACAAATTATTATAAACGTATGAATATATCTCGAACGATTTTCGAACGGAATATGTTTGTTGAAAATAATTGAACTAATTTGTAAAGTTTGTGTAAAGACTTTTAGGTGTGAACAAAAAAAAAAAAAAGAAAAAAAATTAGGATTGGTGAAAGAGATTAACCGTTAGAAAGGTGGTAGTGACGTTCGATCGTATATTGAAGAGAGAAAGAGAGAAAGAGAGAGAGAGAGAGAGAGAGAGAGAGAGAGAGAGGCTTTGGTTTGCGCGGATGCAATCACGTGCGCAAACAAATCGCTTTGCATGCGCTCTGCGCGCCAGCTATGCTAGGGATTAATTTGATGGATGTTTTGCTTACGAAATGAAGAGGCGTGGGTTACGATTCATGAGAAAATGCGATTATCGGCTCTCCGCGAAACGTAAGCACGTAGAGAGGTCGACTTTGCCAAAGAATTCTACCTACGTCCTTAGCTAACATTTAAAAAGAGCCTTCTTTTTAATTTTTTCTTTTTTTCTTTCTTTCCTCTATGCGCCGCACTATTACTTTTAATATTTTAAAAAATACCATACCCACATTATAGCGGCACATTATCAAAACGTCATTTTTTTATTCCATATCTCTTACGATATTTAAATTTCATTCGATCATCCGAAGAAACAAATCAAACTTCATATAATAATATATTTTAAATATCAAATTCTCTCGGAACTTTATATATATATATATAAAATACGATTTTAGTTTTTGGGGGAAAAAGGAAAGAAGCGACTTTAGACTTTCGACTTTCAAATTTCGATATTCCCTTAACATCGAAGGCAAAAACTTTTCTTGCAGACATTGCAGAGGATTTCCTGATGTTGGCCAGGATAACGTTTAGACTGCTATCACCTCTAACTCTGTATGTTTGTGTTAGTTGGGATAAGCAGACGTTTAATACACGTATATACATACGAAAATGTGAGCTCGTTCCTCGGCAAAAGCAGAGAAGAGAAGAGGAGTAAGGACTATAAGGGCTGTGTCCTAGGATTTCGTCTCTCTAGGAGTAGCTCCTCTGAGAGGGATATTAAGGCCAAGGCTATCTGATGGTTCCTCTCTTCGACCCTTCTATTTTCTCTCTCTCTTTCTCTCTTTTTCTCTTTATATCTTTCTCTGTCTTTTTAGATTTCGGTCTTTCTCTATCATCTGCGAACTTGGGCTCTCACGAATGTTCAGGAATAAGATAAAGGGAGAGAAAAAGGGGAAGAGGAATGAAGAGAGAGAAAGAAAGAGAGAGAGAAAGAGAGAGAGAGAGAGAGAGAAAGACAGGAGTTGAAATTACTGCATCGATCCTTCTCTTCCCCTTCTCAAACCTTCTCTCCTTCTTATTCTTCTTCTTATTCTTATTCTTATTCTTCCTCTTCCTCATTCTCATCCTCCTTCTTATACTCTACCTTAAGCGACGATAGATGAAACCAATTTCGCTCCTTAAGCTTGTTTTACTCGCTAAGATTTAGCTAGATCGACCCACCCCCCTCAACTCTCTTTCCACCACCCTCTTCACCACCTTCTTCTTTTCTTTTTCTTCTCTTTCTCTTCCTCTATACCACTCCTTTTACTTCATTATATTCCAGATTTTGAA
>NW_014569715.1:58087-59073 GCF_001313835.1 Polistes canadensis
TTAATCGTTTAAATATTAAAAAATAGATACAAATGTATCGTCTCTCTGTAGAAATGTGCAGAAGAAATACGCTGGTAAAATAAAAGTAGCTTTCGATACATTAGTATAATATATATAATATGTTTTATTTATAAAAGATTATTTTACAATGTACGTATTTACTTTTTTATTTGTATACGTTCACGCTATCGAATTTACTACGTAAACCGAAACAGAGTGAGAAAGAGAAAGAAAGAGAGTGAGAGAGAGAAGGAGATAGGCGATGGCTTAGGTCAAAGTCAAACATCAGTTCGGTGCGCAATACAAAAACATTCGGAATAACCGACTAAGGTGAGAGAGGTGGTGGGGATGACTCATACATACAATACATCTTTATTGTGATTTTGGACGTCGTACAGACAAGTCGTGACGCATTCGCGTGTAAGAATTTATTCCTACATAATTAAATAATATTTTATTAAACACACAATTTTATATCTAATTAAATCGCATTTGATTTGCAGGTTTATATGCAATCGTTATCAATGGTGTGAATGTCCTGAAATTAGGTAAGAAGATTTTTAATCAGAATTAAAGAATCTTATATTTTTCTATGGTTTTTTAAAAGATTTTTAACATAATGTCATTTCTTTTTATGGTTTCAGAAAAACGTTTACCATCATCCTATTCTTTTCATGGCTTTAGAAAGACGTTCACCATCGTTCCATGGAAATTATACTAATCAATGGTGGTCTACAAAACTGCATACATACGTGCAAGTATATTTCTTTATTTCATTTCTTTAATTTTAGGAATTTATTCGTTTATTTCTAAATGGATCTCCGACGCAGCAACCTCCCCGTGGTGAGATCCGGTAACCGATATTGCTTACGGTGTCCATRRHATTTGTATGGTGCAACGTAAGCACTGTCGGGCCAATGGCTGACGTTCGATGCATTAGAAAATTTTAACTTCCCGTTTTATTAATTAATTCTAATGCAATAATG
>NW_014569715.1:61448-62604 GCF_001313835.1 Polistes canadensis
AAATTCATTTTATTTATTGTTATATTAAATTCACATAAAAAAAATTCAAGACACATTCAATCGATTCTAATTAATTATTCAAATGATTATTTATAAATATTGTACCTTGTGTTTAATTTTACATTAATGCTATATCTATTTTTTCCTATAGGTATTAACGCAATTAGTATACTTCTGTAAAAATAACCCTATTGCGATGAAATTTATTTCTTGAATGATAGAATGCAACTTGATATTTGATCGTTTGTACTTTATATTTTTTTCTATATAGTTTAAAAGTTTGTGGTTACATCCTATGCAAATTTTTTTATTAATAATTGAAGCATGCAAAAGATAATAGCACGTTTCTAGAATTTTTGGAATACGTAATTTAAATAATTGAATTATAAAATGATTAATATATTTTTTATTATTAATATAATAAATATAAACAGAAGTACGCTATGACTTGCTTTAACTAAACTTTGATTTTCAGAGCTTCARTTGCGATTGCGTGCAATGCAATCTTAGAGTCAGTGTTTGTTTCGAAAAATATTGCATTTTTTGTATGCAATTGCATAGATTGCATTAAAAGTAATTCAATCGTTATTTAAAATCAATGCAAGAGTTTGTTAAAATATTCTTGTTAAAAAACAATTTGYTTGGTACGCGATTAGAATCATCAACACACTTTCGGCCAATTCGGTAGAAGAGGATTTGCGTTTCGATTAAAATATTGTCATGGTCGAAAGTGTGAATTAAAATATCTTCGTTTCTTCTGGATCATCTTTATCAACGAATCTGGAGCTTCGTCTGGATTAATCAACGGTTAGTATTATTTTATAATCTTAATGATTACTTCTCACACATTCATTTTTTAAATCATGATTATTTTTATTCACGTTTTTCATTCATGAAAAATGTTTTGAATGATATGAAACACAATTAATTTTATTTTGTATTTTTAATTATAGATTACTCATCAATGCAACAATTCAACGATTCAACAATTCATCGATTCAACGATTCATCGATTCAACGATTCATCGATTCAACGATTCATCAATTCAACAATTCATCCAATTTAAATCAACTTCACGACATCATTCAACCAACAGCGAGGGGGACGAGTGTTTTGGAGCCATCGCAGAACTTCTACTGCCAATTGTTCAGTTTC
>NW_014569715.1:65443-66478 GCF_001313835.1 Polistes canadensis
TTCTTTGAACAATGATTCGTGGTCATATCAATATCCCTTTGTCTACCCCTTTATCACGTTGTCACTTATGCTCGTAGTAGTTTTAATTATAAGTTGTTCCTGAATGGAGATGATGGACCATTCCATCTCCCAACGATGTCCCACACTCGCGTTCGTGAAAAATTAAAGTCTTTTAAATATTAGAATCTAGATTTTGCTATTTTTATTTAATTAATAGAGTCATTGCATTTTTTGTCTATTTGATTCAAAGTCGAGTCATTGCACTTTTCTTGTTAGATTATATTAAAAGTCGAGTCATTGCAATTTTCTTATTAAATTAAATTAAATGTCGAACCATTGCAATTTTCTTATTAAATTAGATTAAAAATCGAGTCATTGGAATTTTTTGATTACTTTAGATTAAAACTAGAGTCTCATTGCATTTTTCTTATTAAAATGAATTAATAGTCGAGTCATTGTATTTTTGAAGTATATAAATTAGAGTTTTGTCTTAGATATTTTTCATTAAATTAGAGTCACGTTCGTTTAAATTGTGTGGACGTTGCTGCAGCTTGCACAAATAGTGCATTYGRATACAACGATGGAAGAAGAGGACATTCCTGCATTCAAGAATGCAGATGAGGACACAAAATAAAGGTTTCATCGTTCAGAATGATTCAAATTGAATTAATAAACACATTAATCAAAGTATATAATAAATAAATATTTTAAATATTCCAATAGATTTTTTTTTCAATTCATTTCAATTTTTTTCCAAGATATAATAATTTATTGAATATATATAATATAATGTATTTTTTATTGCATCCCAATGGTTACTAGATTCTTGTTTTCACTTTGCTTTAAATAGTCTTTTATACTATTTATACATTTCTTTTTTATTGAATATATGATCGTTGATTTTTTTTTTAATAGTAACAAATTAATAAAAAGAATATTTGAATCATTTTTATTGAATGCACTGAAGAGTGCATATAAAAATCGCAGTAAGTACATGCCTGCACTGAAAAGTGCATATGAAAATCGCAGTAAGTA
>NW_014569715.1:66488-67978 GCF_001313835.1 Polistes canadensis
AACATACCTGCTAAATGCAGATGAACATACAGTAAGAATATATATTTCTCATTCAGAATGATTAAAAATGAATGAATAAAAGTAATTAATGATAAAAGTATTTAATAAATAAATATGTAAAATATTTCAATCTTCGCAATATTTTTTTTTAACGAAAGAAATTTATCTAATAATAATTAGAAAATTTCACTTCACTATACATATAATAATTGATTTATATTTACACAGTGCAAATTAATGAGAAGGTATTTTAAATCATTCTGATTAGAAACGTATAAGTCTTGCTAAATAAATAAAATAACAAACAAATGGCAGCCAGCACTTATAAATGCATATTAATATGTCCGGAATATACATTATTATTCCAAAATTATTTATGAATAAATATCAAATGAAAGAAATAATGAGTTTATAAGAGAGAGTGGGAGAAAGTATTTTTACTGCACATAAATATTTAAAGACAGATTTTATAAGAGATGTATTGAGGAGTATTAATGACAAAATAATATGAATATGATTAATATATTTTTTATTTATTACATATAAAAGTAGAGATTTTTTTTTTGGAATAAAAATGTATAGTTTTGGTACATAAATGAAACAAATAAAAAGGCTTGCCTGCACTTGAAAGTGCATCTCAAAATCGCAGTAAGTACAAACATACCTGCTACATGCAGTCGAACATAACTGCTAAATGCAGTCGAATATAACTGCTAAATGCAGTCGAATATAACTGCTAAATGCAGTCGAATATAACTGCTAAATGCAGTCGAATATATCTGCTAAATGCAGTCGAACATACCTGCTAAATGCAGATGAAAATACGGTAAGAATATACATTTCTCATTCAGAATGATCAAAAATGAATGAATGAGTGCACTAACAAAGGTACTAATTAAATGAATATTTAAAATATTTCAATCTATATACGTAATTTTTTTTTTTTAACCACAGAAATTTATCTAATAATAATTAGAAAATTTCACTTTAATCGATACATATATATATATAATAATTAAATAGTGCAAATTATATAATGAAAAGCTATTTTGAATCATTCTGATTAGAAACGTATAAGTCTTGCTAAAGCGAATGAGAATACAYAAAAGTACAGCCWGCACATGCGARTGCATATAAATATGTCAAGGGTGTGCATTTTGATTCTAAAATTATTAACAAATAAATATCAACTTTGCATAATAAATATTGAAAGAAAGTATTTTTATTAAATATATATGATTAAATAAAAGTTTTTATATAAGAAATGAAAGCAAAGAGAAATGATATAAAAATCATTGAAATATTTTTACAGAGATTTATAATAGAAGAAATTATGGATATGAATAAAAATGCATAAGTCTTGATATATAAATAAAYATAAATAAAAGGCTGCCCCACACTCTCGAGAGTGTGGTTTATATGAATAAGTTGAGTACAGGGACCCCAGGCTTGTATACGGGATTGTAAATACACCTGGGGATTATCAAGCT
>NW_014569715.1:68373-81291 GCF_001313835.1 Polistes canadensis
TATAAGACTTGATTAGCTTAGAATCTGTTAAAGCAAGCACTAGCAATTAATTAATTAACAATTTTTTTGTCACTGTTCAATTAATATATTTGTATATTGAATTTCAATTTATTCTTCTTTTAAGATTTCATATTACATTGATATACTTCAATTCGTATTTATTTAAAATATGTGCTTCGAAAATTGTGAAATTGTGTTACTATTTTTTGTTTTTTTTATAGTTTACTAAAAATAAAAAAGTGTCTTGTATATATTTAAGTGGTGTAATATGTACATCAGACACTCGTCGATGTAACTGCATACTTCGCGTTAATATAAATGTAATTAAATAAAAGATTAATGTATTCTATCGATCAAACATAGATTTGATCTCGTTATGGTTATTGTTATGGCAATATACATAATTGCGTATGCATTTTGTAATACGATGCAAGGTGCAATATTGTTTATTTTTTTTTTCCTTTGAAAGCGGGTGTTTATTAATTTTTAAATATTGTGATATATTCACAATTATTTAAGTTTTTCATAATGTGTCTTGAATAATTTCCTATGTGTATTTGTAATTGTATTAATCGATTAATAATTTTATATGAAATTGAAACATTTTTCTATTCATATATTTGTATATTGAAAAAAGCATGCATCAGAGACATGCAGTTTTTCATATTCACTTGTGTTTAAATATAGAAAAACATATTTTCTAATGCATCGAGAATTCGATATTTTTAAATGTCCACTTATTGGTCACTTAAATTCTTTTCTCTTTAAATTTCATCATTATTCATTAAATAATTTAAATTGAAAAGTTTTGGTCGCGATTGCATACCGAATTTCATTTTTCCACACATGCCCTTTTCATCTAGTTTTTTGTTACAGAAAGTACTGTTTTTTCAAGTTCTTAGATTTAATATTGCAAAATACCATTTTATCAATGGATATTTACAACAATTTCTACAATAGTATTTCAAGGTTCGTAATACTATCATTTATAATATAAAAATAAATTAATAAAAATGATTTATAAATTATATGTAGTAATATAAAATTAATTTTTGTTTTAGGGTCATCGATATTGGCAAGATTCTATTCCACTGTTTCTAGTTTGTGTTCTCATAGTAGTCGTGGTGTTGGTTTTTCCGTTTAAATGTATGAATGTATGAATCTATGTGTGCATGAACAAATTTTTAGTATTTCTTTAGTATGTTAATGATGCATTTATTGTCAGGACATTTTCACTGGTTGCTGCTGATTTCCATTTGATTCCTGTTTAATTATAAATCTTTTTAGATTTTTTTCTATTCACAGAAAGAAATATTGTTAATAGCATCCGAAGAGAATTAGTTATAAATATAATTATATATTAGATGATAAGATTATAAGATAGATTATCGATATATGATAATATGATAATAAGATATTAAGTTAACAAGAATTTTTTAAATTATTTTAATTTTACGAAAGATTATATAAAATAATATGAGAGATATTTTTTCTATAATATTACGAATTCTTCCTCTTATTATTATTATTAAAATAAATACTCAATGCACGTAAGTGCATATCAATGCGTGCGTTTGCATTGTCAAAATTTGCATCGTACAATTAAATTTCAAGTTTCACTCGATTGTAAATCATAACGTTTTACATTATTTCGTTTGTTAAAGTTTTATATTTAAGTTTTTAACCAAATCAACGCGTGAAAAGCATTTGCGTGTTTGCGTGTTTGCATGTTTGCGTTAATTTAGGAATGGAGTATTGTAAATGGGCTCTATTCTTCATGCGTTAATCGGGTCGGTAGGCCGATTTAATAAAACGATGCGTTCATGATTTTTCATCCAACATTAAATAACAAGTTGGAGAAAAAATTCATGACTCGTTTTCCGGGTTGAATTTGTTTCAATTTTCTTTCCAATATATATAACTGTGCTATGATATGAATTTATTTCAAATTTCTTTCTAATAGATTACTGATGAAAAATAAATTTGTTAAAAAACAAACAAAAATTAAATTTAGAAGTAGAGTCTCAACCCGGGGGTCTCCGAAAACAGCAACCTCCCCGTGGTGAGACCTGGGTCGGTATTGCTTGCGATTTATCCTAATCTAATAATCAATTATGTAACGCAAGCACTACCGGGCGAATGGCTGTATTAAATTCAATTTAAATTCATTTAAATGTTTAATTATTAGTCATTTTCTTTTGGTCCTTCTGACACATACATTGTATGTTTTTATTTTAAATAATTACATGAAACATTTTGATTTTTAATAAATAATTTGTGTTAAAAAAAAATCAAATGTACGTATATATGGAAAGAAATATATAAAGTATGTTATGCGTGTATATATGTGTGTGTGTGTGCATATATATATATATAGAAATAGCTTCAATAATTGTTTTTTTAGAGTACAGTGTATACGTGCAGAAAAAAAATAATTAATAATCTAATAATTGAATAATGTTATCGACAAATAATTAACATGAGAAATTTAAATCAGAGTTGCCCGTGGGTTCAATGTGCTTTTCTTTTTTTTATCTTAGGTTCGTCTATGGTTATTTTGTTTTATTCAGTTTTATTGAATGTAAGAAAATCGATTATCCCCTTGAAAAAAGAGTTTCACGAATGAGATGCGTTTTTTTTTACGAGAAATTACACGGTTTATGACATGATCCTTTTCTCTCTCTCTCTCTCTCTCCCTCTCTCTCTCCCTCTCTCTCTCCCTCTCTCTCTCTCTCCTTGACGTGCTATTTCTCTCTATTTCGTTCTCCTATCAGTAACTTCAATATCTTCCACCGTCGCTTTATCTTTTCACTTCTTTTATCGTCCCAACCGTTCGTTCTTTTCATTATATTTTATCATCAAACCTTATCCCTTGTTTTTTTTTCCTTTCATCTCGTGTAACTCTCGGTGCTTTTCTTTATAAGATCCCTGGTCCGTTACACAACCCTTTTTTCGTTTTTATTATCCCCCGCGTTTTTTATTTCTTTATTGTTATTTTTTTTCTCTCTCTCTTTCTTTCGTGGTAGAAAATGTTTCGCGTTAAAATGAAATTTTACGTTGCTCGAACAAATTTATATATATATTGTATGTATATTATATATATCCGTAGGATTAATAAAAATTAAATGGAATGTTTTATTTAATGATTTTTTGTTTTTTTTTTTTTATTTTTTTTAGATGACCCAGTGATTACGAAAATCATTTGGATATATCGTAAAATATACGATTTATTTAAACTTAACTTTTTTGTTAGCTTACATTATTAAAGACAATTCTTTGTTTCCTTTTTTTTTTTCATTCCGAATGAAACAACGAATACGCGTATGTTTGATGTTATGGTTAATAAAAATTATAATTTGTCTTAAACCTAAAATGAATTAATTTTAAACATAAGATATATGATAGTAATCATATTCCATTGAATTATATTAAACAACTTTTGCGGATAACAACTTGAACGAATTCAATTGAAAATGTTCATTTTGATTTGGACGATCATTGGATTTGATTTGCCGAAAGGAAAAACATTGGAGGAGCGAGCACTCTTCTTCTTCAGGGTTCATTCCTATCGTTCAAACTCTCAACGAAAGATATAAAAATTTAATTCCTCCCTTAGAATGACGTGCCGCCACCACCACCACCACCACCATCACCAATGCCTCAGGCTTCATTCTCGAATTTCTCTCAAATCCTCTTCCCCTTTATTCTTTTGCTTTTTCATTTTTTCTTTCTTTCTCTTACACACACACACACATCTACACGGAAACACACTCTTTTTCTCTCTTTCTCTCGTTCATTCTATAATTCTGGGGTCGAGAAACCTCATCCTTGATATTCAAACCTCTATTTCTAACTTTTCTCTTCTTCCTAGAAAACTTTTTCCATTCTTACACTCGTTAGCGGGATCGTTTGGGAAAATTTAATACCTGCGTCTCGAGTTTACAAAGTGGAACTCTGAACTCTTTCTCTCTCTTTCTCTCTCTGTCTGTTTTTCTCTTTTTATTCGGTTTCAACTTGTCGTTTCCACCTTTTTACATTCTTTCCTCCCCTCCCTCCGTAATCAAATCAAATCCAATGAAATTCATTTTCGGTAATCAGAACACGGTATTTTCACACATTCAACGAATACTCGCGTTAATCCGTTTTTCGATTAATTTTGTTAATTGGCAAAAAAAAAAAAATAATCGCAACACAATATTTCGATTAGAACTTTTTAATTCGTATCATATTTATTTTATTATATTATATTCTCGCGGACGAATTTTTACAATCCCATAACGTCCCGAACCTCATCTTATCGATCGATAAAAATTCGACTATACAAAAATGACAACGTTGTTTCTAATAAATACTTATGATTAGTATGATATATATATACAATCAGTTCTCGACTTACGATGGGGTTTCAGTTCCGCAACTTCGGACATAAGTTGAATTTCATACAAAGATAAATAATATAATATATTATTGATGTATTTTGAGTGGAAAAAGTACGGCTTTAAAATATTGAAATAAAATTTTTTATTGTAATTTACCTCTCTTTTTGAGGTATCAGTCTGTCTGTATTTATAATTTCTTTTTTCATTATTATCAAAAAACAATTCAGATATATTTATATTTTTATAACTTAAATTACAAAATATAACTGGTTAATAATTATCAATTATTAATAGTAATTAATACTTAATTAAAAAAAAAACTAATATAATCAATTGTAGACATGTGGGATACCATAATTATATAAACAAATATAATGGTCTTTTCTGTTTTTTTCGTCGTAAGTGCTAATGAAAATGATCGTAACCTCGAGAACTGATTGTATAAAATTTTTGTTGTCATCATCATCTTCTTCCGTGATGCCCATGGCTTTTCCAGGTCTTGAGAAGCGGTGAAAGATATCCCCGGATACGTCGCCCTCCGGTAGGGTTTTGTAAGGAACAGGCAATCTCTGTCTGCGTTAGATAACGTCATGAGAGGAGGGGTAGAAGAGAGGGTCAGGGGGAGGTGAATAGGGTGGATGGATGGGGTGCGATGGGGTGGGTTGGGGAGTGGGGTGGAAGAGTAGAGGGCAGCTTTTCATCTTAGTAAATCACCCGCCAACTCCCACCACCACCACCACCACCACCATCACTTCTGCTTCTCGTTTTAGCCACCCCAACCGATTCACCAACCATCCAACTAACCAACCAACCAACCAACCGATCGACCATTCGACGACGACGACGACGACCGACGGCGGCATCCTGTTCGCGTATAAACGGACTACGAGCTAAACAAGAAACTTGCCTTGCTTGCTTGCTTGCTGTTAGCTACATCCTTATCTTTGCCTGAGATTAAGCGATCCAATTATATCGAGATAATCAGTGAAACGCGGCTTTAATACGATTAATGGGATTAATAAACGATCGAATAGATTTTATCTTTTATTCGACTTGATTAACATGATAGATAAAATATATATATATATATATTGTATATATATATGTTTATGTATATGTATATGTATGTACATCTGTACATTACATACGAAAAGTTTCATTCATCATTCTTGCTTTACTTTTGAATTAATACTTAAAGAGGAGTCGTGTTTCTTTTTTTTCGTATTTTCTATTTACTTTATTTTTTTTTTTTTTGTTTTTTCGATATACTTTTCCAATTGTTCTTATTTTTAATTAATCTGATACACAATATTATTTTAACATCCTAGCAATTATGAATATTGAATAAATTTTTTTTTATTCTGCTCAGTAGAAATTGAAAAAGATGTTTTAATATTAGAGTAATATGAATGTAATAAAAAATATTGGAATTTCAAGTATTTGGCTGATAATGTGATACGTGTGTATGTATACATGCAAAAGGATTAAAAAGAGAGTCACGTATTACATATTATAAGTTAATAATCAAAGGTAAAATAGATGATAATCAATGTGTTTGAATATATTCGAATGATATGATCTAAAAAAAGAGAAATTGCGTAGATTATTTTAATAATAAATAAGAGAGAGAGAGAGAGAGAGAGAGATGTTAAAATTTGTATTAATGTTATATTATATTTAAGTGATACCGTTTCTTGTATATAAAAGAAAGTATATGTGTGCTCCATAATTATCAAAGTGGTCTAAGTACAAAATTAACAAAAAAAAATCAGTTTATTAGTTATTTCACACCATACATTATTTTCAATTAAATTAATTCAATATAATTTTCACGATATTGTCTAAAAATGAACCGGTTAGATAGTGTTTGTTTGAATTCATTTAAAATAATCAAATGTAACAATCCTATAAATATCTCGAAACAAGAAACAATATGACTTAGACCATTTTCATAATTATGGACACATGTGAAATACATCATAATATTCGTGTAAAAGTATGTTAGGTGTTTTTAGATTATTTGATAAACTTTGGTCCTTTCGATTTTCCTTTGTTCGTAACTTTATCGATCTGCGTAATATGTTCTCGGTTGGAAGGGAAAAGAGAGGAAGAGAAAGAGGAAGAGTAGGTGGAGGAAAAGGAGGAGGAGTAGGAGGGGGACGAGGAGGAGTAAGAGGTGGGATAGGAGTTGGTTCCCTCGTGGAGTTGTGACGTCACTGGGCCATATATCAAATCGTTATCAGTTAGCTTCGTCCTTTCTCCTCTTCCCGAAAGGGAAGAATAAAGAGAGAAAGAGAAAGCCAGAAAGAGAATGAGAAAGAGAGAGTGAGAGTGAGAGTGAGTGAGTGAGTGAATGGATGAATGAGTGAGAGAAAGAAAGAAAGAAAGAAAGAAAGATCGAAAAGAGTCGGGCTAGAGGGCGAATCGAGGGCGGTAAGAAAAAGGTGGGAGAAAATCACAAAGATTCCAAAGTTACGGGGGTGGGACGAGGAGGAGGAGGAGGAGAAGAAGGATGATATTTTGTGTATAAACGTAAAGAAGAATTGCTTATGTTTAAAATATATATTAAAAAAAAGTCGACGGAAAAAAATATAGACAATTATTATTATATTCCAAATTTTTGTTCCATTTTTTTCTATAAGCAAATCAATTTGATTTTATTCTTTAATCGTTGATTTCGATTAATCTCATCTATTAATAATAATAATAATAATAATAATAATAATAATAATTATGAATAAGTAGAATAGAATTAATAGAGAGTACCGATAAATTGCCAATAACCGAACAGTATTGTCCAGATTTTCCTCCTCATTGAATAACGAGTTGCATAGAGAACCATAGTAGGAGTGTGTTCTCGAGAGTAAGGAATAGCGTATCCAATCGTTGAAACGAAGTAGTATACTTGTGCTTGGGCGTTCGCGCACTCTCGGAATTTCCGGACATTATCTAGGCAGTCATGCAGCTAATTTTACTACCTTAGATAGGAATCGAGCCCAGTCTATTCTAAGCTTTTACATATTCCTCACCTTGCCGCCGATTCGAAGATTATTCGACCGAGTCGCTTCGTATACATTTAACATCGGATATTTATCTCTCTATTTCATTGTTTTTTTTTTTTACATAATAATAATAATAATAAATTATTCCTCAAATATATTATCCTTCATTTTTTTCCTCGTTACATTTTTAACGCAATACGAGTAAGAACAAATCGAAAAATGTTTTACACGGAATTACGTTCAAAAAAATTTAGAATCGAAATTGAATGGAAAAATGAAAATTGAACTAAGAAGTAATGGAGGATTTTTTTTCTCCTTTTTTCTTTTTTTGTATAACATTTTCGGAGACAAAATTTGTTGGGAAGTCAGAATTGGAGGAGGACGTTGCATTAGCCCTTAGGGTGTCGGCGTTCGTTCGATGTGCTCGACAGGAGAGAAACAGCATGGAAAGACTGGCAAGGACGAGGATGAAGAGATGGTGACCAGGTTGAGAAGGGTAAAGGAGATTGGAGAGAAGGAGAAGAAGAAGAAGGAGGAGGAGGAGGAGGAGAAAATAGGAAGGAGGAAGGAAGGAGGCTTGAAGGAGGCAGGGCCACTCGTTGGTATCTTGCGAGATAAGACTGCAATCTCCCACTTTCTCTCTTTCTCCAATCCTCTAGCGATTTCTCTCCTCTCTCTCTCTCTCTTTCTCTCTCTTTCTCTCTCTCTCTCTCACTCACTCATTCTCAACCAACCCCTCTGTCTCTTTTGTGGGGTGGAAGAGCTCTCTCCCTGGTATAGGGAAGGGGTTGGAGGAGGAAAAGGGAGAAAGAGAGAGAGAGAGAGAGAGAGAGAGTATGGTTGCTTGGCAACGTCGAGAGGGGTGCCCAGCAGTATAGATCGCTATCCGGGCACCTCCTCGGGGGCGGTTTGCGAGGGTGGAAGAGGTAAAACACCCTCCCGAGCTTCCCTCAGCAAGATGGCTTTATTACCCTCTACCAAAGCTTCGCTTGCTAGCTTGCAAGCTAGCTAGCTAGCTTGCTTGCTTGCTTGCTTGCTCACTCGCTCAGTTGGTTGGCTGGTTGGTTCGTTGGTTCGTTGGTTCGTTGGTTGGTCTCTGTTGCTACAGTAACTTGAACCTTGCCTTTAGGAAATGACTTTTGCTACTGTTAAATCTCTCTTCTTAGATATATCGAATCAAAAGGAGGAGGAATATATTTGTATTTGTTTTAACTGTAAATTTCATATTAATTCATATTTAGTTTGTTTTAATGCAATTGCTTTTTATATATATATATAGTTTTAATTTTCTCAGTTAAAAATCTATTTTAGAATTATTTAATTTATAAATTATCGAATAAGATTATATTGAATATGTTGCATAAATATCATTTTGTTTGTACGATTTTTTACGAGATTATTTTGCATCTATTCGTGTGATATATATATAGTATAAAAATAATATTATTTTTCTTGATACTAGTGTTTGATCGTGTTTATACTTTTGTATTTTATAATACTTCTTAAAAATGATTGGGATATTATCTTGTATCTTATATTTTGTCTCTGTAATTAGTTATTTATTTGATATATTTATAGAAATAAGTATATGTGTTTTATTCTCATTATTTTTTAATTTATTGTCTTGTATCTCATTAATATTGTTCATACAATCTTAACAAGTAAGAAAATATAATTACGTATTTAACGATAGTCATGATTTTACTTGTGATCGATTTATTATCTGATGAAAATATTTCAATATCGCATAACCGTTTATATACCTCATGTAGGAAGTACAAAACGATTAGGTCATATCTAGAAATAACTTCTTTCTTTTATTTTTTTTTTTTTAAAACCATAATATCAACGTATACTACAAGTCATGGTTGACGGAATATTTCAACGCTTATAATTAACGGTTGAAAATCATAATCGGGATAACGTTTATGGTGTAGATAAAAGAAAAAGAAAAACGAAAGAAATAAACGGGATCAAAACTGGTCCAATCTTGATAATTAGAATCTGATAATTTTCACTAGTAAAAAGTAAGAAGACAATTATCATCGAATGAAACAACGTTAATAATCGAGTATTATAGATGATATTTATACAAATTTATATTGATATTTTAACAAAAATAATAATAATAATAATAATAATAATAATAATACATTTCTTTTATATACTTTAATAATCAATTTTATATATTTATTTATAAAATATATTTTATATTATATATTTTATATATAAAAAAAATAATAATCTTCATTATATTAATGAATTAATTTTTCATCAATTTTTTTTAAATTTAATTGATTAAAAACAAACAGATTACGGCTTACGTACAAATCATTTCTAAATATCAATGTAACGATATTAAATCTCAATATATTAGAAAGTATCATTATATTAAAACGATTCTAATTTTTTTAAAAATCAAACAGGGACAAACAGACATACAGACAGAGAGTGTATGAGAAAGAAAGAGAGAGAGAGTGAAAGACGGATCGTGTATTCATTTACGCGATAAAGTGTCAGAAACTCTGGTTGCTTCGAATCTCCCAGTGGTTTCCATCATCGTGAACGTTATTATTAGAAGGCGAAAGCGAGTTAGCTGAGTATCGCGGTAGGTATAGTTGGTAGGAGGAGGTTTACAAGTTTAATAACTCCTTACTCTCCTCCTTTACGACAACGACGACGACGACGACGATGAAGATGGAGGAGAAGCAGAAGAAGAAGAAGAAGAAGAAGAAGAAGAAGAAGAAGAAGAAGAAGGTGGAGGAAATAGAGGAGGAAGGGGGGTACAGGGGGGTTGGGGGGAGGTTGGGAGGAGGGAGGTTGGGGGGTGGAGTGAGGAGGGAACGAAGAGGGCGTCTATCCACCTTGTTGCAAACGCTTTCTCACGGCGAATTCCAGCAAGGCGAGTAGTTGGTTCTCTCTCTCTCTCTTTCTCTCTCTTTCTTACTCTCTTACTCTCTCTCTCTTTCTCTCTCGGCAGCACAACACCGGAGATGGAAGCCCAGACGTAATTTCCGGTTTTGTCGCGGCACTCGCGCAAGCGTTAGCCGAACCAAAAGACGATCGCTCAGAAAACGAGATAGCTTCAGATAACTCTTCCAGTTTACCCTCTCTCTCTCTCTCTCTCTCTCTCTATCTATCTCTCTCTCTCTCTTTCTTTCTTATTGTTAGTTATATTTGCACTTAAAACTTCTACGTTTTTTATCCTCGATATTTTATCCGTATATTTTTTTGTTCTCTCTCTCTCTCTCTGTCTCTCTCTCTCTCGAATTTTTTACTCTTTACACGATTATGAGTTTTTTTTTTTTTTTAATTGTAGTAAGTATTCGTCGAGTTTTGATAAAGAGAAAAAAATATGTTATGTATAATTAATTATATTTCTCTCGTCTCTCTTTCCAAAAATAAAATTATTAATAAATAAGTATCGTAGGGAATTTGGACATTAAAAAGAATTAGAACTTAGTTATGATTAATTGGACGTTTCGTTCCTTTATTGGGACTTCTTTAGCAATTTGTTATGTATAATGTTAATTGTTGCAATTTTCAAGATGCATCCGCGACTTGTCGGGAACAAGTATCATAGTTATACGTGGTTTTGATATCTTTTACCTAGGTTTTATTTTTTATTCGTTCAGTGTTCAAATCTTGTAATTTTTCTTAACTTCTGTTAATATAACACATATGTAGAGCTTTTCATTTTTAATTCGGAAATATAGAATATATTCTGTTATTTCGTATATTGTTCGGTCGAATAATATTCATTATAATATAAGAATATATATAAAAAAGATCATCAAAGGATTAATGACTTTCTAAAATTAACTACACCCAATTAACCATACAAAGAATCTGTTTAAATTTAATTGACGATGAAAGTAACTTATGAATTAGTTTTCTATTTATAAGAAAAAGAGAGAGAGAGAGAGAGAGTTTAATATACATAAGCGAAACGTTTTGCGAAAGTGATTTAGAAAGAAAAAAAAAAAGCTATCATGGAGAATTGTGTGAAAATGTTTCGTGTCATGTATAAGATTATGAATTCAGTATAAACGAGAATAAATGTATATATATGTTCGTGGCCTAGATTGCAACATATAACATAGGTGATGTAGAAGAAGTTTTCGCGGAAAGACCACTAGCTAGTAACAGAGACAATCCTAGAAGATCTATTGCTCGGGTACAAATATTTTCGTTTATTATGCATGATGCGAACTTGGCTGCGGTTCCTCCATTGCGACTACAACAATATATATTGGAGTGCTTCCAGTGATTTATCGATAAAAATGTTCTACGTAGTAACATAGTAGAACACGTATCTGCATATTAGGAATATACTATAGCGAGTAACTTTCTCAAATAACGTTTAAGAGAAGTACGATTATTTATAACGTATAAATAAATGATAATAAAATACGATTACAAATGTGATATCTAACGAAAATTCATTCTCTTTAACTTTAATATCAATTTTTTTTGTTATAAAAGTAAATCACAAAAAAAAAAAAAAAGAAAAAACAAAAGTAGAACAAATTCCAATTCTCGCGAAAAAATAAAAAAAGGAATGTTTCACCATACTCAGGGATTTTTTATTTATTTGTTCTTTCCACGAGAGATCAAAGGGAGGGTGGGGGATGGGGGTTTATTATTACGTTACTCTCCTTTCAAGACCGACTCCCACGCAGTGCACAGTTTATGTTCTTATAGTTTTAAGTTACTCCCAAAGCAACAGCATCACAAATACCACCACCACCACCACCACCATTACTACCACAAACAACAACAGCAATAGCAACAGTAGGAGTAACAGAAGCAGCAGGAGTAGCAACAGCAAAAGAAGAGGACGATCTGTGGCAGTGTGGTGTGGTGTGGTGGTGGTGGTGGTGGCGTGAGCTAAGAGCCGAGATGATATCTCGAACGATACGTTTCTCCTCCGCGTACTCGTTGAAATCCGAAGACGGAACGGCTTGCGAACGTCCAAAAATTATCATAATCTGCCGTATTATCAGGTATACGCCTCGTCTGTATCTCCTTTCCAGCACCCGTTTTATCAGCAGGATACTGCACTCAAGATCTTTGGCTTCCGCTGCTACGTAGAACTACCGCGAACTACCGCGAAACCATTTTCCTAAGGACTTCCGTTCGACTCGAGTATACCCACTCTTTCTTTCTTTCTTTCTATCTTTTTCAACTCAATGGAGATTCAGTTTTTTTTTTTTTTATTATTATTATTATTATTATTACCTTGTAGAGTCTTATACTTGATTATAAAATTGGATACGTATGGTTTTGTCTAACTATACGTGATAATTGTTTCATACGATGAAACATTAAATATCGGATTGGTTGTTGGTCGATATTTGTAATATAAGATAGTAATAGAATTATTAATTAAATTATGAACTATAGTCAATTATTTCGATCTTACTTTTCTTTTTTTGATCTTATCGTTAGTTTCAGTACTCTTTATAAATATAAATCATTGTTCAATTATTATATTGATAAATAAATATCATAGAAAATTTGGAATATAAACAAAT
>NW_014569715.1:81296-87191 GCF_001313835.1 Polistes canadensis
TTTCCTTCAAGCATTTATGGAAAATCGATTATCAAGTAATAATTATTATCATCATGATCATCATCATGACCATCAAATATATATATATATTTCAATCGTACTTATCAGCCAATCCAATTAAAACAAAAAAAAAAAGGAAAAAAATTCTTAATTCCAATGAATTCCCGTTAATGAAAATTATTTCATAAATTCGTATCACCGAAAGATACTAATTTTAATCGCAAGATCTTATTAACGGTTCGTTCTTGTTTATTGCACACACTCGCCAAAAAAAAAAAGAAAAAGAAGAAGAACCCATTAAACGAGTCGTCCAGTTTCTTCGGTGATTTTCATCATTTTCATTCTCGAAAATCAGAATGAAAGATTCAAAGTGGTGGTAGTGGTGGTGGTTCTGGTTCTGGTGATGGTGAGCCAGTTGTTAACTTGCACGAGAAACAAAGTAAGAAAGGTGGTAGTGATTGTGGTGATGGTGGTTGTGTGGTGGTAGCGGATGTTCATGGGATAAGCGATCCTCTCGTTTAGTCGCGGCTAAAGTCTATGGCGATTGCCCGGATGGCTGTCTTTACATTATCATATCGTGCGCATGCACACGTTCTTCGGTTCTCTCCGGCAATAGCTAATACCATATCGGGATAAACAGGTGGGCCGGGTCGAGACTCTCGGACTCTTCAGCACTGGAATGTTAGCAAACCACCTTACATATTATACACGCATATATATATATATTTAATACATGTAAGTTGTTGGTATATGGTTTACTCGTATTTTGTTCTTCTCATCCAGAAGAGTACTGGTACTTTCAACCAGGTGTATGGTTACGAGATCTTACGTGTCGGTCTTGTTAAACTTCGTTCAAATTGCTACAAGTATTTTCTTTTTTTTTTATTACTCCACGTAACGCAGGTTAATGATTTTTATTTCTCAAGAAAAAATAATATCTCTTGATAAATATATTATCTATCTCTCTTTATCTCTTTCTCTCTTGGATTTCATATTCGTGTACATATAAAATATTGTTATTATTATTCAATCGAAAAACACGTTTACGTATTGATTAATTTATAATTCGATCGATTACGTGGTACTTTAAGCATCATTTTTATTAATTTAATCTTCCCATCGTGTAATATTTGATTTAACGTTTAAAACATTTCATCAAGTTCGAAATTCGGAATATTTAATATAATATAATATATAAGATCATTGAAATATTTAAGAGTAATAATAAATTCAACTCGTCGCGTATGTACCAACCCACCCTCCCTCCCCCTCAACCCACCGATCATATTTCTCGTATAAAGAAAATAGCAAGTAGCGTAAGATACAACTTGCCGCTTAAAATGCCGTACCGTAACAGATTACAAATTTATCTTTGGATCCGTAAATGCTCCAGGGGACAATCTACATTTTAGTGTGCACTTTTCCCTCGTCGATACAGTAGGTACGCTAACAGAAAGAAAAAGAGAGAGAGAGAGAGAGAGAGTGAGTGCAACAAAAGGATGAAAGAAGATAGAGAGTATGATCGTAAAAACAGACGGCGCCTTCCAAGTATATCTTCTTTCTTTCTCACACACTCAAAGACACACACACATATATACATATAAATTTCGCATACAACAATCTAAACGTTACCTGGCCTTAGTTTGAAGAATAATCGTGCACGCGCGCGTACGCCAACCAACCAAGCAACCAACCAACCGCCGACGGAGATGGTTGGTTCGTCGTTGACGCTCGTAAAGCATAGCTTAAGTTTTAAGGGGCAGTTAAATTTAAAGCGAGTTTTAGCCGTTCGCATTATAATGGCGCGTGGCAGGTAGGAAGGGAGACCCCAAAGAAGAAAGAGGTGGAGAAGAAGGAGGAGGAAGGGAAGGGAAGGACAAAAGGGGTTGCGAGGTTAACTCGTCGACGAGAAATGATGGATGTTGAAAATTTTCTAGTCAACCCTTTTCTTTCTCTTTTTTTTTTCTCTTCTATTTTTTTTTTTTTTTTTTTAAACGGGAAGTCAGCCCTCGTGCCTCTTTTAAAAAGTTACCCCGATCGATGGCGGGCGGTGGGCGGTGGGCGTAGTGGGAAAGTTTGTTATCCCAGTTGGATTTTTGTTAAAATAATCTTTTTTCTTTTTTTTTTTCTTCCTCTTACAATTTAGAAAGAACTAAATCCATTAAAAGTATATATATATTATAAATGATTTTGTTTTGTATCGTGAATTTAAAAAATTAGAACGGGTTTAACCAATTGGATTATTATTTTCATTGATCGGGGTTATAATTATTCGTTCGATAATATTATGTTAACGAGATAGTTTTATTAAAAAATGATAATCAAATCAATGGTGTGTGTGTGTGTGTTATTTTGTTCTCGATTGATGGTAAATTTAATTTCAATATTTAATTGTATATATAATCATATAGTTTGAGATGTGATTCCCCCTCCACATGAATTTAGGGATGAGACACTTCTCTCATGGGTATCTTACTACTAATATTTTTTGGCTATAGTGTTACAGTTGTCGGTAGTCAGAAACGATTGTAGTATTGAAACGGTAAAGAGGGGTTGTTCGTTCGACAAACGTCCCATAAATCCTTTTGTACATCTTTCATGTCATTTCTATCTATGATTGTGACGGAAGTAAATCCTAAGAGACACGCCTTCGGATTTTCACGTACGCGAATCAAATTTGTATCATTCTTATTTACAAAAGGAATACACCTATATTTTAACATACAAACCATATTTATTATTCACGCGTATAATAACGTAAAATTTTACATTTTATATTTATCTTGATATTAATTTGATATTATCGTTCATAATAATATCCATTAAATTTGATGCAACGTTTTTTTTTTATTGTTGTTCATTGATTGGAACGAAAGGAAAAAAAACCATCGTTGAAAACTTTGATAAAGAATCATTAGAAAAATATCGTTTACAGATTTAAGGGACTCAATATTTTTGTTCGAGAAGGCCGGCCAAAGGGGAACAAAAAAAAATGTCAACGTTATCGACGTCCTTGTCAAGAGTTTGACCGATCGTCCGGAAAACGGCCCCTTTTTTTATTTTTTTTTTATTTTTTCGTTTCTATCTGGACCATATTGTCATTGGGCAACAATTCGAACCCCGTATATATACTTGGAATATTTCACACGCGTTCTTTTACGCGTGTTAAAGGGTTTCGCCCTTTTGGCGACTCCATTGAAAATTTAAAATCGTTGAAGGGTTCTTTTACTGCATCGTATAATGTTACTTATTTATTAAGTCATCAATTTGTAAAATTGTACTTTTCTTTTTCCCACCAAGTTTAAAAAAAAAAAAGAAAATATTTAAAAAAAAATCCCAAACTCGAAAGCGACATTCGATAACGGGCTTGATTTTCTTTTTTTCTTTTCTTTTTTTACTTTCTTCGTTCGATAAAAGTTCATTAACACGGTTGCATAGTTAAAAGAGTAGTCTGTTCAATATGATGGTCCAGTTAATGGGGCTTGAATGCGGTCAGATAGATGCTTGTTCATTTCCCATGTCGACGAATAGAAGGAAGAAGAAGAATCCGAGGGTTGACCCTAATGTATTTGCACTATTAACTGTTATATCCTACAAATGATACGTAAGAACATGTGCGTGGGGACATACATTTTATCTATGATAAATCGTGTCAGACTTATTGAAGTGTGATTAAAGTATTAGAAGATAATGTCCATTGATGCGATTGTATAAAGATTATCGTTAAAAAAAAAAAAAAAAAGAGTTTCGTATAATCAGATAAAATCGATCAAATTTAATAATACGAGTCAATTGATTTTGAAATCATTTATAATATTTTTGTGTGTGTGTGCCGAAAAATGTCACAACGATTGTTTTATTATATTCGTTGAATTATTTGCAAATATTATTTACGATATTTTGAACTAATCAAAATAATTGTTGTAAAAGTCACGTTGAATATGATCACGTGTACAAGAATAGTAACATATAATAGTACTAATAGTTTATTCTGATCCCTGTGAGAATTCTAGAGTGTGCTGTGTTAACCGACGGCAACTGTGAGCATTCTACTATTACCGAAGCTCACGTTGGATTTATGGAATTTGTAGATGATCCCCCATCGGTTTATATCGAGTTGTACTCCCATGACGAATAACTTGTAACTCGTAGAAAATGTATCGAGAGTAACAACACAATTCGCAAGATGATAATCCTTCTATGTCATTCTCGGTAAAAGATCATTTTGTTAGTTTAATACGATAAACAACCAGGCGGGGGGGGGGTAGATATAAAACACAGTTCTTTAGTTGAAATTAATTTTCCAGAGCGTTACAGATATATCGTTGGAAGATCGTATCAACTAATTATTATTTCCCGAAGGTAGCAGGTTTATCCCAACGAAAGCCATTAAAGTAATAACGGTATACATTACGCGAATTCCATGGGGTTGTTATAAATATGACACATCCAAACGATGTTTTTATTCTTTCCTAAAGAAACTTTGTTAATGTTGAAAAACCTGACAGTTGGCTGAAACTTTTGCTTCGTTGCATCTCTCTCTCTCTCTCTCTCTCTCTCTCTCTCGTTTTCTTTCTTTCTCTCTTTGATAATTGGATCAGATCGAGGAGTGAATTTAGTCAACGAACAAATTAGATTCCGTTCGGTCAACGCTCGATGTGATGTCCGGCAAAAGGTGGAGCAGGTGATACCCTCGACGAAACGTTTCCTGAATAACCAATAAACCTGTAGATATATCGTGCAAGCTGTGCTTAAAAAGTCCCGCGAGCGAGTTATTATCGTTTTACTAATAATTCTTTTTTTTATTTATTTATTTATTTATTAATTATATCGATAAGAAATAACGATCTTTATGTGTATATAATATCCCATTAATTAAATTTGATATTTGATTTGAATTATTCTTCATTTAATATATTCGATAGCTATAATATATTAAGGAATGAAATAAACAGATAACAGAGAAAATGACTTTTCGATATTGTTCGATAAAAGAAAGAAAAATAAAAAGAAAAAGAAAAGAAAATAAAAGAAGAAGGTATCGAAAGTCAGGGTTGTGCTAAATGGCCGGTTAACTGGCTCTGTTCAGTGAGACGCTGGTTATTTAATCTTTAATCCTGCTACTCCAAGGGTGGTGACTCCGCATCACCGATACCCCAGATATATATCCGCGTGGCATTCGATGCTCACCCCTTAGTCGAACGAATTTTAGGGGTTGTTTTGTACGGAAGGGTCTTCTTGATTCCTAAACAAATCCCTTAACTCGCCACCCACCGATAGTTAACACGATTTAACTTGACTAATAAAATAAATCTTGTTCTTTTTGTTCTTTGTCTTTTATTTTTTTTTATTTTCTATTTAAAATTAAATTTAAAAATTCAATGACAAACGTTGCGACATTTTGCGAAAGATTTAAATTCCCAAATGCCCATAAACGAAGTTTGGTAGACCACTTGGAAAGTTTGAAAGTGTGATCAGCCCGAGGGCCAATGTTGCATAGCCAAATAACAGCTTAGGTCGGTGCGCGCGTTGGTTCTAAAGGATATGTTATTAAATCGTGAGTTGTAACTTGCGAATGACACGGTCTTAAGATTTACGAGTCTGCTCCCTCTGTGATTACGTCTCTGTTCTTCGCTAAGGATTTACATACGGAACACACATAAGACGAGCACAATTCCCCTTTACCATCAAATATATATGTTATATCTCTTCGTGTAATATATCCATCCAAAATTTAAACGATTTTCTTATATTTTTCGTCAAAATCTTGCTTCGTATAATAATTAAAAAAAGAATTAACCCCTTTTTTCTTGTTCTAATTAATATGCGATAAAAAATATAAAAATAAATTAATATTTTTCTTAAGGTTACGTAATAATATATTTTTATTAATAT
>NW_014569715.1:87293-136284 GCF_001313835.1 Polistes canadensis
TATATAATAATTAATATAAATTTTATATTATAATATTATTTTTATTAAATTGGATTAAAGAAAGAATCTATGTGTTTAAATTATTCTCACAGTGATCACAGAGATTTTGCGGGTGAATCGATACGCTTACGGGATAATAAGCATAATCGGATGTTTGGTGGCTCGCGTAACGAAAGACGGCTAACATATTGTTCGTTTGTAGGGGGTGCCTGTTACCATTACCACCATCAACAACCACCACTACAATCACCGTCACAGATACGAGATTTTAGCATCGGGGTTCTCCTCCTTTTCTATTTATCTCTCTTTCTCTTTCTCTGATATTCTCCCTATAGTCATGGTGGACCCCCCATGGGAACATTTCACACCGGTAACCACCGCAAAGCGTTTGGAGTTCCCTTCTTCCTTTAACACAGTAGACCCATCCCTCTTACTTTCTCGTTGTAGTTTTGGTTAACGCAAAGTCGATTTAGTTTAGGGATGCTTTGCCACTTGATTTATAACACATGAAGCAGAGTAGTGTATCTTTATTTTCATTTTTTTTTTCTTTTCTTGTATTTTTTCATATTTATTAAGAATTATGGAACGTGTGTACGCGTCTACTTAAGGATCATTAAAATATGAAAATTTATAAACCGGTTTGCATCGGTTAATAACTTAGCGAGAATATTCTTGTCTAACAATTCTCGTTGCAACAATTTTCTTTGCAAATTGGAAAGAGAGAAGGAGAATGAGAAAAGAAAAAAAATAGAGAAAGAGAGGATAGAAGTAACACTTACCAGATACACGTGTCGCCGGAGGTAGAAGCTTCGGTCGGTGCATTTATTAATTAGAGGTTAGCCGAGTAAAACAAGGACCGCTTGGGTGTGCGTGTGGGAGGTGCGCGTGAGTGCTCATGTGTTCGTACAGGAGAATGAAAGAAGAAGAAAAAGATAGAATAAGGTAGAAGGTAGAAGAAGAAGTTAAAGGATAGAAAAAGAAGGTCCGATCGTCTTTCTCTCTTGTTCTCGTAGCATCGACTCGTCGAGCACGTCCTGCGGGCTGAGATGAAGATACTAGGAGGTAGGCGGATTCCTTGGTACATAAATCGTAGCTCTAGCTAGTGGCCGAGGTGTTAGGTGAACGCACTGTTGGAAGGTACACCCGCTTGGTTGGAAGCGCATTGTTAAATGTTACACACCTATGAACTATCTTATTCTTCTTCTTCTTCCTGCTAACACCTGACTCATTCGTTTCTTAACTCCAAACAATCCTAAAGAACTCTCACATTCTCATGGAAATTAGTTTGAGTGTTTTATACTATAAGTAATACTACTACTACTACCATCGTCGTCGTCGTCGTTGATATGTTTGCAATGAAGAAAGAAATTTTACTTGATAGATAGATGAATGAATGAACAAACGAATGAGATCAATCACGCGTAAATCGTTTTGAGTGTAATGTATATACAGTAACTAGTCCGACAATGCCCAGGACTTAATTCTGAAGTGTTCGGAATGAGAAATAAAAGAAAAGTAGAAGAGGATGGAAGGTAACAGAACAGCAGGACCCATGCAAACGCGTCGATCAAACGAGGGGTAGTTTTGATTTTGGCGCCCGTTCCCCAAATGATCCCACAGAGATCGGCACGTGCCAGTCGCACCCTCCGACACACTGCCAAACATAAAAGTCGTAGGCCGTTACTTCTCTCTCTCTTTCTTTCTTTCTTTCTTTCTTTCCTCTTTACAACCCCGCCCTCCCTCCATTCCTCTCTCCTTGTTCGTCTCTTCGCCAATCCCCTTTATTTCTTTTTCTTTTTTTATTCTTTTTCTTTATTTCTCTCTCTCTCTCTAGAGTAAGCTGAATTCGAATCCAAATGCTCGAGGCTGAATTGTTGCTAAGTCACTCAACGTCAACACGGAAAATCTTTTCGAGTATTTGCTTAGGATCATATTTTTTTTGCTTGTTTGTTTGTTTTAAGTAATATACAATATATACGTCGTGTAAATTTTTACACGCATATTTTACCCCAAAACATTTATCATTAAAATCTTATTAAGTCTCGATATTCATTGATGATCGATCAAATTTGATTATTTTCTTTTGTTCATTAACAACACACGTTCGAAATATATACGTTGATTGGTTGGTTACATTCTATATCCCGATGTTTAGAGATTTGCTTTTGTTAAATAAATTAAGAACCGGATAGAAAATAGTTACAATGGTGGGTGTCGTCGTTAATCTTCGTAAACGATCATCATTGATCCTTAGAACAAACTTCGTCAGTTTCCCATAGACGACGACTACGACGACCTGCAGGTTGGGCCCTTTTCTCGCGTAATACTAGGAGGAGAAGGACTTTGCTTTCTCGACTGCTAAAGCACGAGAGTTCCCATATCAGGAATGCAAAGCTTGATGTATCGACGCTTTATGACATAGAGGGGAGGGATGGAAAAGAGAGAGAGTAGTATAGAATATATATGTGTGTATGTATATATTCTATATATATATATATATATAGAACGCCCACCCCTGAAAAGGTAAGCCGTGCCGACAACGTCATCTCTGCTAGAAGCGAAGTCACCCTAATGGTCGGATTAGTTTCTGATAGCGATGCTCGAACAGGCTTTGGGTTAACTCGAGCGAAGATCTGCATTCATGAAGGATGCTGTCGTAGTTGGTGCACCAAACCGTCCTTCTACTACTTCCCCTTCTCGTCCACGTTCTCATCCTCGTCCTTGTATTCCTCGTCATCATCCTATACTCTCTTCCTTCATCGTTTGCTATTAATTATTCATCTGCACGACACGCATGATGGCCGATACTCAAACGAAAGCCCGTCCGTCCACCCGCCCCTTCGTCATGGTTAGAAAAAAGAGAAAACATTTTTTATATTAGAGAGAAAGTTTAATACAAATTATTTAATATTTTCTTATGCACACACATGTATATATGTGTATATGTATTTATAAATTAATTCGTCTATATATGTATTATTATTCAAACAAAAGTCATTAATTACATTTTCATCTTTTTTTTTTTCTTTTTAATGAGAACATAACTTTATTTTTGATGAATTTATTAATCGTTAACTCTATACAAAATTTTGTTCACGAGCAATAACTCGGATTAGCATAAATATTAGTTTGTCAAACTTTTCATTCTCGTTTGAACATTAAACGAATATTCTTATTATTCGAATAGAGAGATTTGTTTTTTTTTTTTTGATAGATCGTTAACTAAAATGAGAGAACATGTATTGGATGGATATTTCTAAACGTATAACAAAAATCATCTTAAAGGTTTTAATAGTATTCCAGTTTGAAAAGTTCAGAGTCCTTAGTCAATATCTCTCAATATCGTTATCTCTGCTGTCTAAACGACAGAAAAGACAAAGAAGAAGAAGAGAGTAGAAGTAGTAGTAGTAGTAGTAGTAGTAGAAGAATAAGAAGAAGAAAAAGAATAAGAAGAGAAGTGGAAGAGACGTACCTGGCCTTCGTGAGATCGGTTCTTGGCCTTGTATCTTCTTCGAAGATCTTGCTCTCTGTTTAAGAAAGCAGGGTGGGATGCTACCTCTATCCTTCTCTCTCTCTCTCTCTCTTTCTCTTTATTTTTTTTTCCATTTCTTTTCATCTCATATCTCTCTCTCCCTCTCTCTCTCTCTCTCTCTCATTTTCTCTACTCTCTTCTTGAGCATTCCCTGCAAAAGAATCCGAAATGGAATCATCGTTCGATAGACGATCTGCTCACGGAGCGAACCTTTCAATCATGCGACACCTATCAACTACGAGGACTCCCAGTCTTCCAAATGAGACCCCGAGAGCCAGCCAGCCAGCCAGCCAGCCAGCCAGCCTGCCTGCCTGCAGCTTCTCGTAGGGAGGAGAAGGAGAACCGGAGGAAAAAGTGCTCGTGGCGTGATCCTATCAGTGATTCATGAGCTACGTTGAGATATTTATTTGGATCACCCTGCTTAGTTCCCTCGACCGTGTAGTGATCTATCGTATCGTTTGCTGACTCCACGATGTGCTTGCTTTCTTTTAAACATCTCACAGTCATCTCTTTCTATTTCTCTTTCTCTTATATATATATATATAAGAGTGTGTTATGCTAAAGAAGATCGTTGAATTCATTTGCGAGTTAAACTTGGATCCTATTCCCCATATTCACTTTATTTCATATTATATTATGCTTAAGCGTTTATGCAATTTAACTTTTTCATTCGAGATAAATAGATTTTCGTTTAAAGATACAAGCCTGGTGTGAATTTTATTATCATTTTTATATTTTTATTTTTGATTTTCGTTCAATTGTTATTGGATTGCATTTGTAGATAGGAAGGAAGGAAGGAAGGAGAACGACAGTAGGTAGAATTTTCTTTCTGCAGGTTCCATAACACGGGTGGAGCGTGCTCCGAAGAGCGAAAAAGTCCGTCCCGTGTCACGCAACGTGTTTCTCGTTCTCCCATTGGCTCACCTTTAGACGAGAATCGTGAACGCCCTCGCGCACGCACACGGGACGAGCGGTCTCGTGACCGGTGACAATATTCTCAAGCACCATTTTCATCCTTCTTCTTTCTCTCTTTCTGTCTACCAACCTTTTCTTTCTTTCTTTCTTTCTTTTTTTCTCTCTCTCTCTCTCTCTTTTTTCTATTTTTTATGCCGCCATTTTGGTGCGCCAGAGCGTGAGAAGGCCTCGGTTATAAAGAGAGTCTACTCGGTTATATATAAAGGTTTACATATATACATATATACACGGACATTTTATATAATATATCTATTCATCGAGACCGGAATTCTGTTGTACGATTAACGTGCTCGAACGAATGCACCGGTAGCAACAGAATGTAACTGTTACTTTTGGAACGGAATCAATTCCACCGATGTCATCTTGTTCTTGTACGTTAATGAACGTAATAGGAGATTTGAGTTGAAACAAGAAGAAGAACAACAACAACAAGTATTATATACTCTCTAATTTTCGTAGTTACGTTTGGGTACTCGATCAACAATTATTCGCCTTGGGGGTGCATTATAAATTTTCTCTCCAATCTCTATACGCGATCTTAACGTTATGAGAGAGTGAGAGAGAGAGAGAGTATGCAAAGCGCGAGCAGCCAGATATCGGCCTAAGCATAAATTCCTCAAGCGTTGTGACACACGCCGCAGCATAATCTCGACTCACTAACGGACGCATGGAAGAGGAGGGTCGGGAAGGGGGGTTAACTGGTGCTACTGCTACTGCTACTGTTACTGCTGCTACTGCTGCTGCTGCTGCTGGAGGTTGAAAGGGGGGTTTAGAAGGGGGAGGTGCGACGGCTCGAATCTGCGCAAACCGCGCGCAGTATCGTCTGAGATTTATGACCCGGAGAAGATAGACCGGAGTGATATTCGTCGAGCGATGAATCCAAAACGGCCTCTCTTTCTCTGTTTCCGATCCTCTCTATCATCATCGTTAAATAAGCTAATTGCCAAAATCTCTCTCGTGTTTACCTTTCAACATTGATTCTTCTTCTTATTCTTCGTCTTGTTCTTCTTCCTTATTTCTTCTTTCTATGAATTGTTCATTTCTACATTTTGATTATTTTTCTTGCTTTTAATTACCAACTAACGTAATAGAAAAACGTGTATCCATTTTATAGCAAGCTAGCTAGCTAGCTGGGCTGCATAAACTCGTTGCATGTTGTTTGCTAGTTAACGCAACTAATGTACCGTATACTATGTGTGGTCCTGAAAAAAGAGAAGCTAGAAAATGCTTATAGGCGCCTCTATATGTAATCTAAGTGCGGTAACGATAATATAAACTGAAGAGAGAGAAAGAGAAAGAGAGAGAGAGAGAAGCCCTCGGTGAGTAGTGCGCACTTGGCGTACAAGTGCGCATTGTCGGGCACGCGCTACCACTCTACAGATGCCCAAGCTGCCCGTAATAGTAGCACTTAGGTTCGAGTGTCTTGCTCGCATATGCTTCGAATCAGTTGCGAAACTTATCCGGCCGATTGTTCTAAAAGCCGCGACCTACCACCGTATGAAAAAAAGAAAGAACGAATGAACGAACCCACGCAACTTCCTCTTTTTATTTTTCGACCTCCCCCTCCTGTCTCTTTTTGTAGAAAATGTGTTGCACATTTTCGACACGTTCCGTTCACGATTTTCATCAATTCGAAATATCCTTAAGATTATCGTATTAACGTTTCAATTTCTTAATTGAGAATAAATTTAATCAAAGTATATTTAATATATAAAAAAGAAAAGGGTAACCATTGTACAAAGATGCAGTATAATTTTTAAGATCATTAGCATAGGAAGAAACGTTGAAAATTAAAACAATTAGCAAAGAAGAAGAAGAAGTTTGTTAGTATATATCAACAAGAGCGAGTAAAATTGGTGGTTAGAATTAAAAGCAGAACTCCAGAAGGTCTGGTGGTGTAAGCGTAACGAGCATTCTGGCACGATCAAGCACAATAGGACATACGTTCGCACAGGCGCGTCTCTTTCTCTTCCTCTTCCCTTACTTCCCCACTTCCCCCCTTAGTAGTAGTAGGTATAGTTCTACTCTTAGAAGCGTGGCGCACACACACACACACACATATTTAGAAATTCACATCAACGTATATAGAAAGTTCCCATTCTTGAGGAACCTACCGCAGAGTTTCGCATTGGTATTGCAATGACAGGGGCGCGTGCCCTCACAAAGCACACTTCAGGGATGACTCGAGTGTGTCGTCGTGGTGGTAGTAGTTAAGCCTTATTGTTTCAACTTACAGAGGCTACTACCTACCTACCTACCATCGTTGAGAGTTACCAAGCGAGATGAATGAGCTAGAGAAAGAGAAAGATGAGAAGAGGTGGAGGAGGTTGAGGTGGAGGTGGAGGAGGAGGGACCACCAACGCGTCGATCAAGTGAGATGCTTTCAATTTTACCACACTCGTGCACACTCCTCTACTTTAACAATCGTCGACCAATAATACCGAACTGGACGTTCCTCCCTATTGTTTCTTAGGCTTGCGCTTCTAAGCTCATAGAAAGAAAGAGAAAGAGAAAGGGAGGGAGAGAGAGATAGAGCTTAGTTTGAGGAAACGGATCTCTCGAAAACGAACGTTCACGCTTCGATCTCGAACGAACAGAGAGAGAGAGAGAGAATAATTGATCCTATTTATTCTGGTCTAATTCTTAATCAATTACCTTTAGAATAGAATTTAATTGTGTTTCTTTAATTAAAACAAATGTCAAATCTAATACTAATGTGTCCTAAGTAATCATCGTTCTACGATTAAATTAGGAAATTAGATATAGAAATTTCGTTAATTTGCGTGTCCCGTGAACGAGGAAATTGTATGGTGGATCAAGAAGAAACACAAAGCGAAGCTGGGCCAAGAGAAAGAAAGAAAAAAAGAAAGAAAGAGAGAGAGAGAAAGAGGAGGAATTGGAGAATATCCTCGTGACGGGGTATCCTAGTCAGGATTCTAGGGGATGTTAGGGGGAGGAGAGGAGCGAGGAGCGAGGAGGAGGAGAGGGCGGGAGGGGTTGGAAAAGCCAGCCAGCAGCCAGCCAGTCAGCCAACAAGCGAGCCAGCCAGCCAGTAAGCCAGTCGGGTACTCGGGGGTGCGGGTGTACAGAGAGAACGAACGATAACGGAGGGACTCGGTTGTCTGATGGCAAGATGGCGTCCTACGATAGTGACGTCACAGGTGGCTCGGATGTGCCGAGTAAAAGAGAGAGAGAGAGAGAGAGAGAGAGAGTGAGCCTGAGTGGGTGGGTAGGGGGAGTGAGTTGAGGCGAGACGAAGGGTGGATGAACGCGAACGGTTAGATAGAAAGAGAAAGAACGAGAGAGTGAGAGAGGGAAAGGGAAAGGGAAAGAGATAAAGCGAGAAGGTGGAGATAGAGAAAGAGAAAGAAGTGAGTATATGGTGGGAGAAGACAAGGAGAGAGGGAGAATGAGGCAAGAGGAGAATCCGCGAACGTAGGAAGAGACAGAATCACGAATCGAGTGAGTGAGAGAGTGAGAGAATGAGAATGAGAGAGAGTGAGATGGAAAGCACGAAGCTGAAGTACGAGGGATACCAAGAGGAGGGAAGTGGAACTGGATGGAGGTTGGACGAGGAGGAGGAGGTGGCGGAGGACGATGAGGAGGAGGAGGAGGAGGAGGAGAAGGGAGAGTACTCTCTTTGGTAGGGGTGAGAGAGAGAGAAGCGTATAATATTGATCGCATCTCCGTGCCTGCAGACAGCATCTACCCACTGTTGACGGGGTTGCTACTTGGAGGTTTTAACTTTGATTCGTTGCAGGCTCGCAGTAAAGATCATGGCCGCGATTTCTGTACCACCAAGTTTCTTTCTTCTGTCTCTCATTGACCCTTTTTTTTTTTTTTTTTTATAATATGTATATATATGTATATGTATAAGTATTCTAGGAAGATAAGTGATTAAATATATTTTTTTGGTTTTGTTTTTTTATAATTATTATTATTAAATAGTAGTATAGTTTTTTTTTCTTTTTCTTAGAAACGTATTGCAATCGATCGAAGGAGTATGTTGAACAATTTTATAAATCAAATCGATTGTCGTTGAATAGAAAATAGGTGTAGTAGAACATTGTAATAAGTATAAGATGATTGATTTATTTTCTATATATTTTTCGCGACAACAACAATAACAACAACTGCGTTGGTATGCGTTGGATTATGTCAGTATAGTTAAACGTGTCATATCCCAGGCATAGGAAAAACGTCAATCGTTAAAAATTCGTATTATATGATAACGTGCATGTACGCTGTTGTAAATGTGTACTTTGATCGATCGCATCTATGTAAGCGTGGATTTTATTTTGTCGCGTTAGTAATTAAAATCAAGTTAGGTTAGTAGGAACGATCGATCAATATAATATACTAATCAAATTTATTATAATATAATATATAATATTCGATAGAGACTTTTTTTTATTACTCGTAATTCCGTAAAATCATTCGAATAAATTACTAAATCGAGAATTATTGTAAATTATTTCAAAATCTCATAAGGATCTTAGGTTTTATTATCTAAGAACATAAACGCATCTAAGAAACGTTGTCGTTGTTTTATAATTAATTCGCGATATCTTTCTCGACGAGGTTACTTTTTTTCTTCTTGTTTTTAAAAAAATAACCGAAAAAAAGGGCTGCTCGAAATTAACTAGCTTATCCGATCGAAGTACCAATTCCGACAGCTGTTATATTGAAGTTGTGGTCAGTAAGAAAAAGATAGGGAACGTTTAATTCGAAGGACGTTGTTGCAGTAGTTATCATCATCTATATGCACCGAAAAGTGTCCTTCTCTAACAGGAAAGAAGTTTAATCGTCTTGATCCGAGCATCCTGCCAGTTGTTGCAAATTCAACACGATCGGTAACACGAAAAGGGAAATAAAAACGAAGGAGGAAAAAAAAGATGAAAAAAAATAATAATAATAATAAAAAAAAAAAAAGAAAAGGGTCTGTCTTGTGATATTATATGTACGTTAACCGATATGCTACCTTTGATATAAAATTAAGGTAGCGGTGCTATTACTCCGTTGAGATGTTATCGGAGGAATCGATTCTATCGTAATACCACTCCACCTTATATATACATATATATATATATATATATATATATCTATCGTGTCTTATTTTAACAGTCATCAGTAAGTATAGTAAGAGTAAGTAGCATTCCTTGGCATATCATCTTACTCAAACCCCCCTCGTCCCCCTCGTCACCATGTCCCCCATGTCCTTCTCTCATTCCCCGTTCTTCCTTGTATTATTCTTTTATAAAATGAACGAATGAAGAGCATACAAATCACGGCAGTAACATCGACATACAAACATACATATACATACACGCGTGCACACACAGATACACGTGTTTCTTACTTATACTTATGTCAAAGAAAATACGCGTGTCTTCTTTCAGAGATGAGAAAGTTTTCCATGTCACGAGTATGAAATGCATTGCATTGCATGCATGCATGCATGCATGCATGTGCATTGCATTCGTGTATGCATGCACGCGTATTTGTATTTTCCTTTCGTTGAGTTATTGTTGTTGTTGTTGTTGCTTCTTTTTCTTTTTTTTCTGCATTTCTTTCATTCTTTATTATCATCAGTATTACAACGAGGAAAAGCACATAATTATAGAGAGTTCAATCGTAGTAATTCGCGCGTGGACTTTATTATCGCACGATAGACGTACGAGCGATCATAAAGCCGTGGAAATTATGGTCATAAAAGGCGTAGGACAATGCGATCGTAAATTACGCGCCTGTAAAACCAGAACGAGACGATTAGGATCTATACGGTCAGAGAGAAACAGACATAGAGAGAGTGAGAGAGAGTGAAAGATAAAAGGATAGATAGATAGATAGATAGATAGATAGATAGATAGAAAAAGATAGAATCGTGGGATGTTATTTCTATTAGTCACTAGCTGAAAATATTATTTCAATAATGCGCGTTATCGTCATATTATTTTACCCGTTATAATAAATTCTTCCTTCATTTTCTTCTTTTTTTTTTTTATCTATAGAAAGTTAAAGGACACAGGGAAAGGTCAATCAGAATTTTTTCTTTTCTTTTTTCTAGTTTTCCATTTGAATCATCCATCGGTTCTGGCCCCGTTGACGACGTGTATTTTCTAGGCTAACAAAATTATGTTGTCGTCGTTGCATTAACATTATGTGTATCGATTAAGCTGGCAATAAAAAAAAGAGATAGAAAATATTCTCTTATTTCTTTTTTTGTTCTGTTTTTTTTTCTTTTTGTTTTCTATCCCTTTCTATCTCTCTCTCTCTCTCTCTCTCTCTCTCTCTCTCTGTTGGCAGGGACGAGGCGACATAGGTGCAATCTTCGCACGCATCGACATGTGTATTTAAATTAGTCGCTCCTACGGTTGGCAGGCCTGAACTCGAACTGAAGATATACAGAGAGAAAGAGAAAGAGAAAGAGAATTTATGTGTGTGTGTGTTGGGGGGTGTGTTTGTGAGAGAACAGCAGGAATCAAGCTACAACATTTATATATGTATATATACGTTGAACTAACCAACGCCTATAGGATTTCGATACACGCACACGCATACGCGTTTATATGCGTACACATAAATATATATATATATATGTAGTAAAAAAGAGTAAGAAAGAGATAGATAGTGGTAGACACGTACATGATACAGAAGCGACGTGTAAGCTGCCCGGGCAGCTTGTATTCAAATTAACTCCCCGAGAAGCTGTTAATTAGCGGTCCTATTGCTACAGGGCCTTTCATTAGCGAGTCTCGCGCTTCGTTATCCGCGTAACTTTTAAATGTTGCTCTCTTTCTCTCTCTCTCTTTGTGTCATTCCTCACGTGGCCAAGGGGATTAGAAATCTACCAAATTCCACGTATCGGTTAAACCCTTTTGTTCTTTTTTATTTATCTTTTACTCCTCTTCTTTACCCTACGACAAGCTTATTTGTGAAATATTTCACGATATAAATATATCCTACCTTTTCTATTAACTTATTTTCAAATTTTGTATGTATCCGTAAATAAGATAAAATTTGTTTTATATTTGCTTGGTTTAATAATATTATTTTTGTTTAAGATTGTATATTAATATAATATTTCATTCGGTGCAAATAATTATTTGTTAGAATTGCACGATGATATATATATATATATAATAATTTATATCTAATATAAATAACAAACAACCAGAGAGAAAAAATGATTATCGTATTTTAGGACGTATAAAAAAAATAAAAAATAAAATTGTTTGATAAATCATAGTGGTATTGGTAAATCGGGAACATAGAAGAAGACGAAACAGGAATGGGGGTCTCTCTCTCTCTCTCTCTCTCTCCATGAACTATTCAACCGACTATCGACGTTAAATCGATTCGAAATCCATATCCTTGGATGTATAGTTATTCAATATATATATATATATACAACATATACACGATTCTCGCGAATAGCAAACGGGCGTGCTTGGGTTGCACGCGCGCGCGCGCGAACGAACGAGAACGTAGTTCTGAGAGATGCATTCAGAAAAGCCGCGGCTGTCAGTCACACGTCAACCGGTAACAATATCCATTGTGCTAAAGTGAATCGTAATACCTCCGCCAGTTATGAACGTGTATGTATATATATATATATATATATGCATATATATCCGATGCGATAACACGATACCGAGATGACATCGTTCTACGACTACCATGGGAGCGAATCAGTGATGTCAATGACGAACGATAATCGTCAACCTCCCAAATGTTAACCCCCCACCCCCACCCCATTCCACATTCCCATCCCAATCCCGTTTCCAAGAGGATGAGATAAAGGATATTATTTGTTTTTTTTATTTTTTACTTTCCTTTTTCTATACGAAAAAAAGTTTATTATATTTATTGTCTCTACACATACACATACATACGTAAGATTGATTTTATTTGAAATTAAATATTAATATATTATATTATCTTTATTTTTGTTTGTTTCTTCCAATTGGCAATGTAACGAAGTGTGATTAAGATTAAAAAGAAGAATACTCTATTTGTTTAATTGAGATTTCATGTTATTTCAGTAATCTATTGAATTTTGTTCTTATTTTTAAATTACTTATATATTACAATGATTTTGATTCAATGATTGTACACGAATGAAATCTAATGTTAGAAAGTATAATTTTATTTATAACGTTATTATTATTATTATTATCTAAATAAGTATTAGAGTTATTTAGTAACGATCATCTTCTCGGCTCGTGTACCAAATTCATAGACAACTTCCTAGTTGGTTTCTCGTAAATTTTAACAAGAGTATCACGATCGATCGATTTCTCTTTCCCTTTGGCAAACATCATTTGCTTACCGTTCTCTTCAGAGAAAGTCAGTATATCTACGTGACTATCTTAGGTGCAGTCATACACACACACACACACCATATATATATAAAGCGTTTAGAAACAGAGCAAGAGATAAAATCGTAACTATTGTGCATATTAAACATACTTATTATCATTAGAAAAAAATCATCATGGTAGTTCTACTTATATTGGAGAATATGATTTAATTAATTGTTCAAAAAATAAAAAAGATAGAAAACCACCGAAGGGTTTCTACTTGTACCATGTTACCTTTTGCATTATTAACATTTCGAAAAGAAATAAAAATCATCGTGCGATCTATCCAAATAAAAGATTACGATTTAAATTAGCTGTTGTGAAAAAAAAAAATAAAACGAAACGAAACGAAGGAATCCTACTTCATTCCCGTTTTCTTTTTATTGTTGTTGTTATTGTAAAATAAAAACTCGTAGGATTCTTTTACATTCCCTTAACATGGTTATCCTTCAATCTTATAGGTAATTACTCAACTCTTTGGACAGAGTACAAGCAAGTGCTTCTTCTCGAAGGATTTTTATAATAAAAAAATCTATCGTTCGTAGTTATCCTCGTTGTTGTTGCTGTTGTTGTTGTTGTTCCTCGAAAGCAGAGCAGAGAGTACAAGCATTCCTATGGCATAATATCTCGGAACTTGAAAGAGGAATCAGTGGGAGGAATGACCGAGTGCATACACGTCCTGCATACAACCATTCTCAACGAGACGAGTATAGAAAGAAAGAAAAAAAGAGAGAGAGAGAGAGGGGAAGGGAAATGCAGTAGAGAAAAAAAAACAAAAGAGAGGGAGAGGTGGTACCGTGTACTCGCTGCAAAATATAAAGTATAAAACCATAAAGTTCCGATAAGGGAGACCTAGCTACCCCATCCCTATTTTTTTTTTCTCTTCTCCCTTCTCATTCTACCACCACAATCACCACCACCACCACCACTACCACCATCAGGACCAATACTAAAATCCTCTGACTATATTCCAACCCACACATTTCGTGTTCCAACAAAGAAAAAGCCTTCGTGAAATTAGAATTTTTATGATAACTTAACTTTCTTGTTTATTTTTTCTCTCCTTATTATTTTTGTTTTCTTTTTCTTTCTTGTTTTTTTTTTTGTCTTCTCCGTTTTATTATATATTTTGTATATTTATCATAATACTGTAGGAAAATGATTAATGTTGGAAAACTTTGTTCGTGTAAATGAAGATTTCGATTCGTTTTGATTGTTTATTCATAATTATTGATTTTAGACGTGTTGTTTGTGTGATCTGAAATAAATAAATTAGGAGATCGAAGATTTTTAGATATTAAATCTTTTTGTCATGTGTGTGTGTGTGTGTGTGTGAATTTTGTAATAATAAGTAATAGTGTGATATTTAAATATTATTTATAACTTTAATTCAAAAAAATTACGATATATAGTAATTTTAATATAGCATTTGTAATATAAAAATATTTCCACGAGTTTACAATTTTTTTGCAACATAAAGATCAAATATTAAGAATTAGGTATTACACGCATTAAAATAAATTTTCGTTGATCGTTTTAATTAAAGGGCTAATTATATTTTTATTTTTGTATCATAAATAACTTATATATATACAATATATACCATCTTATTTTACATTATATTTTTCATTTCTTATCTAATTGCAGTAACGATACACAACTCATATAGTCAGTAGAATTTAGTTAGTCGAATCGTGTGGTCCTTATTAAGCAAAATTTATTCGATGCATAATAATTATTATTGTCTACGTGTTTGTGTGTGTAACAAGAATTATTACGACACATACACACACACACACAAACACACACATAGACACACCTATAAAAAATACATGTATAAATATAAATCGTGGAAAAACAAGGAGACTGTTATAAAAGCAGGGAAGATTTGATGAGCATACGAGATAGAAGAAGAAAAGAGAGCTCGTATATGCGCTCAGCGATTTGATATGCAGGACGTTGGTGCTACACATATATATATATATATATATATATATATATATATATATACATATACAGATTCATGCATACATAAATACAAATATATACGGAAGTGGTTTACGAAATTAGAATTTTTATGATGACCATCGCCGTTCTCTTTCTCTCTCTCTTTTTATGTATCACTAGGAAAGATATAACAATAAAAAAAAAAAAAAAGWAAATAAAATCAAACCAAATTAACCGAAAAATCTTACGTCTTTGGATTTCTCAAACTATAAAACTATCATTCCTTATCGATTATGGGAAAAGATAATAATCATTTACCGAAGGAAAATAAGAAAAGAATGAGAATGATGTGGTGCGGTAGTTAAATTTATCGAATGTAAATCAAAATAAAAAAAATACAGGCGTAAGAAGTTATGCTTCTTTAGCGCGTACCAAAACGAACATAACCTCAATAATAACTTCAATTATCTCGCGTACCAATATAATACTCTACATTTGTCGAAAATACGATAATATGATAAAATATAAAATGAAGATATTAAATACCATTGATAAAGATTTTAATTAAAATATGTACAATCTAATTTATTTATTTACGAATTAACTTAATGCCGATAAATTTGAAATCGCTTTGCGCGCGCCTAGCGTAAATATCGATAACTTCGTGGTGTCGATTTTTCGGTCGCATCTAACTTCACTTTCCCAAAACGCGCGCCAAAAGAAGTATAACTTCAAAAATTTTGAAAGAGACAACGTTAGCAGCTAAACGTGGACTGGTGGAAGGTTATGGGGGATGAAGAGGGTGTTTCAAATAAACGTCGCCGTTTCACAAGTGTATGTAGTCTTATAAATAAATAGTAGTCTTCAAATCCGATCACAAAGAAGTTTCGCGTTAGGTTGGTATTTCCATTCGATCGGCAGTTAGCCAGAAAGTAGTAATAGTAGTAGTAGTAGTAGTCAGTCGTTTCTCAGAGAACAAAAGAGAGACAAAGAGAGGAAGAAAAGAGAAATAGAAAAAGAGAGAGAGAGGCGGAGCTTGACATTCCGTAGGAAAAATCGGAGCAGGAAGGCCTCTCCTATCTTTCTCTCTATCTCTCTCTCTCTCTCTCTCTCTTTTTCTAGTTCTTTTTCTTGTTCTTTCTCTTTCTCTTTCTCTTGTTCAAAGCTGCCCGTATAACCAAGGAGTATCGCGGTAGTAAAGCGAAACGACCGCCGTATAAAAGCCCCAGGGACGTAGAGAAGGGCTTTCGTCCAGCCCAGGAAGTCAGAAGAGAGGGGTTGATAGGAGTGACGTTGAAACCGCGATCTTCCCTTCCCTCTTTTCCTCCCTTCCACCCTTTTCTCAACCCCATATCCCCCTAGGGGATGAACAGATCTTATCCGCTTAACTGCAATCCGGACTGTCTTCCTTCTTCTTCTTCTTCTTCTTCTTTCTTCTTTCTTCTTTATTTCTTATTCTTCCACTTTCCATACGGATTTGTGAAAAATCTTATATTTACGTAATCTTTTATATTTACATGTTCATTTTATATTTTTTATTTTTTTTTTCTACAGGTAGAATAACAGGTCATTCTATTTTATACAATACCCGGATTATGGGTTTTGAGTATTGGATTGGTTGAGTTACATTTGGATAGTCTATCGTGTATATTATTATAATATAATCACGTTTAAATTGGAACTATTCGTCAGTAGTAATATAGTAAAGGATAATGATATTATTTTTTTTTTTAAGGAGACTTGAAAATACGAACGAGATGAACCAATTTCCTTGAGATAATTTATTTTTTTCTCTTCCCTTTTACTACCCTTCTCTTCTTTTCTCTTTTTTTTTCCTTGCTATTGTTCATCTTCCAAGTAAAGAAGATGACATCTCCAGCTTACGAAATAATAAATGAAAGAAAACGTTTCAATTAGGGAGTTCTCGACTCTCTCAGCGTGATGTCCCTTCTGGCACGTTTGTGTTGGACCACCCTAAACGCGTTTTCAACCTTCTTCGAAAGATCTTTTACTTTCTGACTCTATATCATACATATATGTATATATATATATGTATATGTATACTCATGATACTCTTTCTGTCTCTCTCTTTATCTTTCTTTATTTATTTCTTTCTTTCTTTCTTTCTCTCTTTCATATGTGGTCTTTCTTGACGAATGGGAACATTATACAAGGTGTACGTTAGGTGTCGTCTATACTATCGGTTATAGGATACCTAGAGACCCCTACGGTTCATTCACCATCATCTCTTCCAGGGAATTCTGACCACCTTTAGGGCAATTCGAATAACTTCTTTTTTGCGTTAGATCACGGTGACATTCGAGAAATCGATCGACCCTCTCTCCTCTCTACAAATATTCCAACCCAAAAGTAATAAATAAATAAAAGGGTAGGAAGTGGGGGGAGGGATTGACAAAAATAATTCGTATGAAAATGATACTTCGTTCGTTAGGAAGAAGAAAATTACAAATATTAAATCGATATATAAATGTGTTTCAATGATACTGAAACAATTTTCAATCAATCGTTAGATCATTATTAAAAATCAATAATTCAAAAATTAATTTTTAATTTTAGTTTTGTTTAAAGTTTAAATATATTGAGATAGATCATATAAGAGCTGTTTGTTGTTGAATTTTTGTAAAAAAGTAAAGTTTTATCGGAAGCCCTCCAAACCCGAAAAAAGCAACGGAGAGTATAAATAAATAAGTAATATTAAAAATCAATCGAAAGAGAATTGTAAATAATAGAAGAAGATTCGTCGTTCGTCTCATCCCTTAAAATAAAACAACATTAAATGATATTTTCGAAAACTACACCTTGAGTGATTTAAATCATTCATTATTATTAAAAATGATTGAACAAATTAGATAACTCGTGAAGAATCGAAAAGACACTTCGGCGGGGGAGTGGGGATGGAGAGAGTGTTAAGATTGGAAAGTGTAGGGGCTTCATTTCTATAGGTTGATCCATCCATCCGTCGCGAACCAAACACAGGTAGCCAAAGTAAACTCTCTCGATGCTTATTTTTCGCTCCTATTTTTCATTCGTCCACTTTTTAATGGGCCGGATTAATATCGCTTGGTAACAAGACACTTTTCCATAGGGTTATCTTCACGTGTATATTTCTGTGCGTGTATCTGTGTCTGTGTATGTGTTTGTTTGTATCTAAGAAATAAATAAAGAAAGAGTGAAAGAGATAGAATATACGTGAATATATAAAGAAGAAAAGAGAGAAAAACATTAGTTGAGGTATAAAAGATTACGGATGCGGTGCATCCGTTCAACGGCAATAAGTCTGATTGTGTTCGGGTACCTGGACAAATTATCCAGTATTATGCTGGCATCTCAGTCTATCAATTATACGTGGATCCGGATCCGAGCCACAAGGTGTATAGAAATGTATATATATATATATATACAGACTATATATATGGTAAACTGTATGTGTTTTATAACCGAACTTTACACACCACGTTAACTTATTTAATTGTATGCATGTGCATGCATACAGATGTGACCATCATCTCGTTTCTTTCCTTTCTATTTCTTTATTTCTTTCTTTCTTTCGTTATATTCATGGGGTCTCTGGTCTTTTTGGATATATCCATGAGCAGCTACCACCAACACGCCTACGGACTATTTCATTGATCATCGTCAAGTCGGTTCCAAGTATTACACGACTGGGATCTCTCTGGCACTTCGTGGAAACGCGGATCTATATGAGAGCCTTCTTCTTCTTCTTCTTATTATTATTATTCTTTTTATTTTTCTTCTGCTTCTGCTTTTGCCTTTCTTTTTTATTTTTATTTTTGGTTTTGATTTTGGTTTTGTGCATCTTACTAGGCTGCTACTTTTTAAACGAGTAACTTTTAATAGAAATTCAGATGCAAAGAATTAACAGAGAGGTTTATTAAAATTTTAGATAAGATCGAGAATAATTGTTAGATAAATTATATACACATATCGCGTATAATAATTTATTATTCAATCATTTATTTGTGTCGTACGATATATTGGAAATTTGTATCCCCTTTTATTTTTTTTTTAATTTAAGATACACATTTATTTATAAAAATGAATTTTTCTTTTTACAATTTATCTATTTACAAATTACTTTCATGCGATTCGTTATATCGCGTTGAGTTTAAGTTTTTAATATTTTTCAATTCGTTGATTCGTTAATCATATGCATTTAATAACGTCGATCAATAATATTTATACATATAATTTTAATATATATATATATATATTAAAATTCCTTTTCTCGAAGGAAAGAAAAAATGATATTATAGTTACACAATTTACATGATTTACACGATCCACGGAATAAAAGAAGAAGAAGAAGAAGAAGGAGACATTTTTGGGAAGAAAAAAAAAGAAAAGGTAACATTTTCGTTAGGCAGTCGTAAATAATTTATTTGTCAAGTTTTAGGGTGGGAGGGTAAAAAAGATCGTGTTCCGATTTTACGAAAATAAGAAAGAATTTCCCTGATTCTAACTGTCAGTGGAAAGGAAGGACTCTATGCATTCGCCGACGTACATTCCAAAAGAAACATAGTTCTTAGAAGATTTTGCATAATTTTTCCAGGATTTTCTCAGACGTACAGACGACCATAAAGATCGTGACTTATGATCGTACGATCTGTCTGACTTATGAATCTTCTTTTTCTATTTTATTCTTATTCTTCTTTCTTTCTTTTTTTTCCCCGCTGTTTTTTTTTTTCTTACCTAAAAAGATCTAAATCCGAAAAACCATTAAGTTTCCTTCGAAACAGTTAGGTGATTTGAACAATTTTTATGGACATGTTTGGTCAAAAATCTCGTTCTTCTTCTCTCCCGTTGTTTCTTTTTTTATTTTTGTCTTTTGTTTTCATCCTCGTTTTACCTGAACTCGTGAGAATCGAATAAAAAGAAAAAAAAAGAAGAAGAGAAGGAAAAAGGATTTCTTTCTAAGTATTAACCTTTTTTCCTTTCTTTTTATTGACTGATGATAATATCGTTTACCATTCTAAATTTTAACGGATAATTTAACAGGTTTAAATTTATCCCATAACATTTTTAGACACCAGTCGTCACGGTGGCTGCTGCTGCTGCTGCTGTTAGTGTTGTACGTTTATGTTGTACGATAAAAGTAAAAAAAAAGGGAAAATATGAAATGGAATCGAAGCGAATGAAAAAAAAAAGAAAAGAAAAGAAAAGTAAAACTATTTATCAAAACACATTTTAATGCACTTCAGTGTAATATAATGGAGTCGAGATATAATACACTGAATTCAAACCTTTTTTTTCCCATGCTTCTCTATAGACTACCCCTAAACTCCCTCCCAACCCTCCCGTTTATAAGAATAAGAATAAGACGTTGACACTTGTAGATAGGGAGTTCCATACGACTGAATCTTTCGTGAGATAATATATGACTGTACTTTTTATATTTATATACACTTTATATGGCGAATTTTCGTATATATAATATAAATATTTTTATTTATTATTTTATACACAATTTATTCATTTAAAAAAAAAACATATCAGTCATATAATAACTCTTTATAATTAATAATATTTTGTTATTGACAATGGGGTAAAAATCAAAAAAAATATCTCAATTCACGTATCGATGGAAAAAAAATAAAAGGAAGATTTAAACAAAACACATTTCAAAAATCGCACACCCTCCTCATAATTTATGATGTAATATACGATATTTAAAAATAATAATCCAAAAAACATTACCTATTAATATATAGAAGAAAAAAAAACAAACAAACAAACAAATTAAAAAAAGAGATCTCTTTTTCCAAGCTTGCTTAAAATTAATCAAAAATATATATTAATTTAACGAACACTTGATACAATACAAAAAATATATCGTTAAGATTTAAAATAAACTAAAAAAAAAGAAGAAAAATACCTAAGGAAACAAGGTTTACGATTGGGAATCGTTATCGATCTAATTCTTTTATATGGTCAAGTAGATTCGATGAGATCGAAGGGGCCATCGCGTAAATCGAGATAAATTCCTCCCCCAACCCCCAACCCCACCCTACCCCCCTCTCTTTCTCTCTCTCTCTTTCCTTAGTTCCATTTCTCTCTGGTGCTTTAGTTTACTTTCCATCGTTCGTGTCATTTACGAAAGGGAACAGGAAAGGGAAGGAAAGGGATGGAAAGGGAAGGGAAGGGGAGGGAAGGGAAGGGAAGGGAAGGGAAGATCGTAGTGAAAGTAGTGCAGCACAGCGATAAGGAACGCAATCCGATGCGCGTGCCAGATAAGTGGCTGATGCCTTTAGTATGGGGAACGTCGATGTTTCTCCTTCGTGGGTTAAAACGCTTTCTCTCTCTCTATCTATCTATCTATCTATCTATCTATCTATCTATCTTTGTTCGTTCCTTTTCCTCTCTGTCTCTGGAAGGGTCGCCATAACATCCTCACTTAGGCGGTTCAACCGAGCAAAGACCGGGGACCGCGGATCGAATTATGCTTTTGGGGTGGGATGAAAAGTCATTCGCCAGCCAAATGGCTGGATTAAAGGGACTACAACTCGATTAATTGCAAAACCTTCTTCTTCCTTACTTCTTACTTCTTCTTCTTCTTCTTCTTCTTCTTCTTCTTGTCTCAGTTTCCTTCCTTCTTTCCTATTTAGTCTTCTTATTATTATTTTTATTTGTAATTCCTTCATTTATTTCTACGTTTATTTTCCCATTTGTTTATCGGATCGTAAGAATATTTTCTATCGACACTTTAAACAAAATTTGTCTACTTTCCTCTTTCTCCCCAACTTCATTCATTCATTATTTCGAAGAACGTAGACAATCCTGGATTGGTTATAACCCCTTCCTATCCTTCACTCCATCCCCCATTTTGAATTTTTGCGTATGACGGTATTGTTAATGAATAAGAATACATAACGAATCATTTAATAGAAAAATTCGGAGAGTCAAGTGCAGGGATTTATTTTATTCGACAATAGATATGAATAATAGAAAGTGTCTATACTAGTTAAAAAGTGGGGGTGTTTGTCCCAGGATTGATACCTAGTCTTGTTAGACACAAAATAATGTGTGATCTTTTTCTTTTTTTTTTATTCCTTTATACTTTTCTATGGGTGAAACGAGGATAGAAATATTCACTAGATTCACTAGTCCTTTTTGTTATATTAACAATACCAGAGTGTTATACAATACTATAGTTTAGGGTAACAATGTATCCTGCAAAGCAGGACTAAATTACACGTTTATATCTGCCAGTCCTGTTGCATTCTGTTGTTGTTATTGTTACTGTTACTGCTGATGCTGCTGCTGATGTTGTTGATGTCTTCTTTCTCTTTCTTACTTTCCTGACTTTCCTGGCTCGTTTACTTGGCAAAGATGTGTTGAGGAATGGTCCCAAGATGTCCCCCGCTGTCATAAGGAACGAAGAACTCTATCCGTTTCCCTATCCAACGTGTCAGCTCCCACCGTGCCATTTCTTTTTCTCAAACTATCCTCTTATTATATTCCTGGCGTTGCGTATCATGGAATAAACCATGGGTGGGCCTCAACCTGCCCATGGGAACCCACGGAGAATACGAGTCCTCCACGTGTGGACATCAGCCGCGCACGACCAACAAACCCCTCCCCTTCCCCTTCCCTTCCCTTATTCGTTGTTAGAAACACCTTACGTTTCATCTTCCACCCCTGAACTTAACGCGTTACGTTGCATCGTCTTTTTTCCTTTCTTCAATCATATTCCCATTATATTCATTATATTTCTATTATGATTTTTTTTCTTTCTTATATTCTATCATCTCCCCCCCTCAACCCACCCAATTCCATTTTTCGCAATGAGACGTCGTTTATTATTTTCTTTTTTATTCTTTTGATTCTTCGTTTCAGAATTGTGTGAATTATTCGTTTAAGTAATAAGTAATTTTAGAATTCTTTATAATTATGAAATGAGGATTGATTATATAATTTGTTAGTGTTATTAATTATTACATACATACAATACATATCAGAGAGAGATTTATCAGTATTAAAATTATCGTTAGATCATCCTAGATGATCTGTTGTAATAGCAAATAAATTATGAAACAAAAAAAAAGAAATAATAATATTAGCGAAAGATTTTGTGTTTGTTCGGAAGAATCCGAATTATTCATAGAATTTTTCTCAGATCAGATAATTATTATAGTTGTAAATAAAAATTATAAACTATAAAAATCGGTATTGTAGGTAAAATAATAAAAGGATCAATTTCCGGAAGAGTTCACACGCCTTCTCAATTGTCCCCTCGTTTAGGCCTCGCAAGTGTTAGGACTGACGACGGTTGGTTGGTTGGTTGATGGTCGATCGAGAGGTTGTGATGCAACCGATGCACATGTATGGTGTCTGATCGTAACGGATAATTGAAATAGTCCGTGATAGATCCTGTATATTGCAAGATTGAATGAGGCGTTTCTTCACGGCAACCATTTGACGAATGAACTGGTGTATCATAATGTTCTACCTTGAATAATTTTATTGTCCATTTGTAATAGTTCAACTGGTATACCGTAAGACGATAAATAGCCATTATATTGGCCGTAACGAATGGTTCTATGAAAACAAGCGTAAACTTATGGTGTCACGCTCTTTTCCAACCCTCCTTTTCCTTTCGTTTCTTCTTTTCCTTATTCTCGTTCGTTGTCCCTTTTATTCATCCACGTTTATACAGTTTATTTCTTTCATACATTTACATTTTGATTTAGCATCAACAACGTACAAACGATTGGTTAAACGTACAACTAAAAGATTTGTCTACGAAAAGAATATTTGAAATAAAAAAATATCAAAGTAACTCATTTGTGATTACTTCAGAGGGTGCTAAAAATTTGGGATTGCTCGTTTGGAGTATTATTCTCATCCCGTTTTTTTTTTGTTTCCAATTAACTTTGATTATTTTGGTTATAATAAAATATATATTTAGATTGCCTAAAGAAAATTTATACCGATTAGTAAATAATTGTATTGAATGGTTTTTTAAAAACAACAAAAATTCGAGTAAGAAATTTAACGCTTAGAATAATAAATACACAAGAATATAAATAACAATTAATTATTTATCACGTTCACAGACAAAAATAAAATTATTAATAAATGTGTCGCAGGGGTACAAAATTTAAGAACATTATTTCGATCTTATTGAAAATTTCATCCCCTTACATCGGGATTTTTTCAGCAACTCTATCGTTGAAGTTCAAAATCTCTTATATATTATTACTATTATTTTTTCAATAATAAAACAATAAATTAACATCTACAAATCGTTATATCATATAAACTATATATAATAAAAATAACATTAATTCATTTTAACTATATATTACATTTTGATCGTACTCAATGTCTCAAGAAGCTTCTTAAAGAAGCAACAATTTTCCCCCTAATCACTCAGATAGGGGATTATCTCGTCACGGTTTGAATTAAAACTTAAAGATGAAGAGACCTTTAGAATAATCGAGGAAGATCTTTGATCATCGCAAGTGAAAGAAAAAATAAAAAAGAGAAACAAGAAGAAAAAGAAACTTGATAATAGCCATCGATACAAATTCAAAATGGTCGAGTAGTAGTAGTAGTAGTAGTAGTAGCCATCTATATCATCTTCTCTCTTTCTCTCTCTCTCACACTCACTCTCATCTTTCATTTGTGCCGGGAGCGTTTTCACGGACAACGTGTCAGGAATCACTTAGGGTCTCAGGTGGCTAACAATGACACGCGCGCATTTCTCTGCAGGTTTCTCAAAGGGAAACAGTGAGAGAGAAAGAGAGAGAGAAAAAGAGAAAAAGAGAAAGAGAGAGAGAGAGAGAGAGAGATGGTGAAGTTGAAGTTGAATACGCGTTGTGTGCCATGCATCACCAGTGAAACAGGGATCGATCTGTGTCTGCGTATGTGTATACTCTCTCTCTCTCTCTCTCTCTCTTTCTGTCTGTCTGTCTGTCTGTCTCTCTTTCTCTTTTAGTCTCTCTTAGTCTCTATTGGTCTCTCTTCCATCGGTCCATGGACATTGATGGGAACCACAATGCCAAGACTAATCGAGTCTCTCACCGTCATGGGTTCCTTCTCGTTTGAGTGTATGCAGCAAACCCCTGACTGCTCCAGTGCATTGGTAAATATATATATATATATGTATATATATATATATATCGATTAGTATCGATAGTCGGCTCTCTTCTCTTGCTCGACCAATCGAGACTCCACAGATTCCCATTGTCCGCATGACGAACATTGTGCTTCTGCGCCCATTTCGATCTCGAATCCTTCTTTCCATGATCTTTTTTACCTTCTACTCACTATCTCTTTCTCTTTCTTACTGATTCGTTCTTTTTTTATTTGTTCTACCCTTTTTCTTCTTCTTTTGTTTTTTTCTTTTTAAAAAAAAAATCTACCCATTCACTTAATATCTTTCTCCTTTCTCTTTATATATTTCTTTTCTACGATGCACACACCACAATCGGTTTTACCAAACATTTTTTCTTTTTGTTTTTTTTTCTTTCCAATCCCATGACTAAGTAGCTGCCAAGAGAAGAAGAAGAAGAAGAAGAAGAAGAAGAATCTTGCGTATCGATTGAGTATCGATACCTCACCGTGTGTTTCGAATTATTTATGCAAATGATCTATATATTTTTCTATAAGTAGGTATATATATATATATGTGTATATAAAAATATTTCAAAGTAATATTAACAAAACAAAGACATTATTAGAGAGACAAGATATATAATTCTTTAATTGTTATTATTATTATTATTATTATTATATTTATCAATTTGAATTTTCGTGATTAGAATTGTTGATCGTTCAAATAAATATATTGATTTTGTTGTTGTTTTTATATTTGTGAATTTGATATTTATTTGATATTCTTTTTTTTACAAATTTATTATTATTATTATTATTATTATAATTATTATTACTCTCGATTATAGTAAGGAGAGACAGAAATTTAAGAGATAATCGTAGAAAATCGTAGTAGTAGTTCGATTTTTCTTTTTTTTTTTCTTCCTCTTCTGCTTCTTCTTCTTTTTCCCATTTTTCTTTTACTTTTTCTATGCGAGTCTAATGCGTTAGTCCAAACCTGTCATCTTTTGCGGTCATAGGGAAAAAAAAAAAAAGGAAAAGAAGTTGAGGACTCCGTTGGGGGATTAGAAATGTTATAAGGAAGAATGATGCGTCAAAATATGTCGAAAAAACGTCAAAACCAAAGTTTTGTGTGTATGATGGAAGGAAGAACAGTCAGGTTTTATTTAGTAAAGAATTTTTAGATAAGTCCTGCCCTCTCATCGGGGGTACGAATCTTAAAACGTACCCTCTTAGATTCTTGCCAAGGGAAAACGAAGGTTCTCTTCTCCCTTTTTCTCAATTTTTTTTTCCTAACCTTTTTTTTTTTTCTCCATCGGCTTTTTAAATTCCTTGGGAAAAAGAAAAATCATCTAACGTCTGATCCTATGTACGTTCATTTATTTAGAAAAAAAAAAGAAAAACATAGTGCATTAAATGTATGACAGGTTTGATAATTGTATTCTCACAATACAAGTCAACCATATGAGTTTGTTTTTTTTTTTAATTAAATGAATTATGACCAAATGGCAATATGAACAAGATATTTATTATAAATAATAACATTTCGTTCGGTTTGATTTAATTTTCGGTTTCTTTTTTTCTTTTCATAGATTGAGATAAGGGTGTAGATACTTTTCTTTTTTTATTTTTCCTCATAGTATTAGGAAAAATTGATTAATTTAAAATACTTGTCTTTCAAATTAAATTTAAAATACATAAACTAGATATAATATTAATTAAACAATAATAATAATAATAATTGTGTATAATAATAATAGATCATGGTAATTACGATAGAATCAAAACACAAATGAATTTAAAATTAAGAGGAAAAAAAGAACACGTATAAATATTTGTTCGTACGATTTAAAATATTCTGTAAGATTGTGTTTCGATATATCGAAAGTTTCGTGAATCTGGTGGTGTGGGTATAACGGAGGGAAGAGGGGGGGGGAAGGTTATCGAAACGTCAAGTACGATGAGAAAAGGACATAACAGAAGAAGAAATTCGAGAAATCCGACTAACATAAAAATTCCATCGTTGAGCCGTCAATATACGTCGAAGAAAAAAGAAAAAGAAAGAAATAGAGATAGAAAGAGAAAGAATAAAAGAACGAGAGTGAGAGAGAGAGACGAGGAAAAATAAAAGAAATAAAAAAAATAAAAAAATCCTAGCAATTGAGAACCAATACGAGAGCAGACAAGACGACTACGATTCTCTCTCTCTCTCTCTTTCTCTCTCTCTCTTTTTATCTTTCTCTCTTTCTGATCCTTGGTACGGTTTTTTTTCCTCTTATTCCATTCCTTTGGTAGCAACGTCCTTTTTCTAAGATGGAAGAGAGAAGAATCCTGGACGGAGGAACCGAAAATGAATCTGTCACTCCTCTCTTTCTCTCCTCTCTCACACTTATCTTTTAAGAGAGAAGGAGGAGGAGGAGGAGGTGGTTGAGAGAGGGAGTTCGATCTTTTCCTTTCTCCTTTCCTAGATTTCTTCCTATTTTCAACGCGTCGTTCGTTATCCTTCCGGTAATGCCAACCGGATTGATTAAAATCCGGAATAGAATATTTTTGTCTTCCTTTTTTTTTTTTTTTTTTTATAGGAAATTAAATTGTTAAGTAGAATGAAAACGATGTGACATTATGCATTAGAACACTGAATAAAATGTATTATTATTATTATTATTTTCTTTCTCTTCTTTCTTGCTTTCTTTATTTATTTTGTATTTAAAAATATTCGTGAAAAATAAATAGATAAGTATAATAAAGATGAATCTTGCAAATAATGTGATTAGAATTTTTTCTTATGATACTTTTGCGTTTGAGTGTATTACGGTTTTGATTAAGATCAATAATTGTGTAATTTGATTTGTAAGTTTTTGGAAAATTTAATTAATTGTAATTAAAGAAAGAAATAATTCGCACGCGTGTACAACATATGTATTAATGCGTGAATCGATTACACACATATACATACAATTACAAGTATAATACAAAAAAATATAATTTTACTTTTTTTGAAAACGTTTTTCTTCTCTAACAAAAACTGAAAATACGAAGGAAAGAAAAAATAAAAAAGGAAAAAGAAATATAAGAATAAAGAATTTGTGTACGTGTGGGGAACGTGTGTAGATGGATGAAAGAACCGTTCCACATTATACAGCGCGATTCCATATGCAAATAAGAAGACTCTTTCGATTCTTCGAGCTCCACCCCCATCCTCAGGCGTCGATTGTGCAACGCGAAAATACGCTCGAGGTATTCTGTACTCAGGTATATATAAAACGTTTTCAAAGAAATTGCAAAGATGCACAATTTACAGCATTGCATTCTCTGATATTTTTTTGAACCTTTGCAGATCAATTTATAACTCGTTATGGTATTCTACGCGTAGACAAAAGAGTGTACTTTAATTTAATATAAATTTCATTAAAATTTATTTACTATTAGTATGAAAATTATTTACCAAAACTTTTCAAAGAAATTACAAAGATGCACAATTTACCGCATTGCACAATATCTGATATTAATATGTAATATGTATATGTATTTACTATTTTTTTTCTTTCTCGTTGATTAAAAATCGACGACTATGTAAGACACGAATTACGATGACTACGGGGATGATTTTTTTTGTTCTTTTTTATTTTTTTTTTTTTTCTCTTTCTTTAAATATATTAATAATACGTACATACGTATATACATTATGTCGGGATATTTATGTGTAAGATGCCTCTACAAAATCCAAGATATAATTATAGTCTTCTTTCTCGAGCAAAAGAGATAGCATCTTTGGTGAATATTACGTCGGCTACTCGTCTCGATTACCGTAACAAAATCATATTCCCTTTAGATTTTATACTTAACACACAAGTTTCGTAGTATTATCTACTCGTATGCGTCTACGTACTACCACCAATCATATTTTTTTCATTTTCTCTCTATACTTTTCTTTTTTTTCTTTTTTTATTTAATTATATTTATTCATTATAATATTTCTTTTCTTTTCTCTCTTGTCTTTCTTTAAATTCAAAAAAATCACGATCGAATTAAAATAATACCCATGTTACTTTTTTTCTTTTACATTTGAAACAAACACTAGATCGATTATTATTATTATAATCGATTGGATAGATAAACGTTTAACTGAAAATAAATATAAAATATAAATAATCGATCAGATTTTCACATTTCCACCATAATAATATTTAGTTCTACGACTTACGATCTTTGTAGAGAAATCCAGAGACTTGCCGAGGTTAAAGGTTTTATCGACTAACGCGAAGCTACTTTCCGTCTCGATACAATATTTACGAGGTGATGCATCATCACCAACAATGGCTTATAACACCCTCGTCGAAGAGAAAGCACCCACCCCCGAACCTCCCCCCTACCCTACTCTCCCCTTTACCCTCTATTCTCCCACCCAATTCGATTCGTGCACGCATACACGCATGTACGCACGTACGTATACATGGATAAGAAACATTTACTGTCTCGGTTTCACCACATTGATGGTGGTGGTGATGATGCTGGTCTTCTTGCATGGCTTACACCCCCCCCCGTCCCACCACCCTTTCGAAAACGTTGAAAAAGTATACCCAATATATATATACATATACCTTTATATTATACACGCTAGTAAAAATCACATACAGTTAAGCTTACATATACTAACGTAAATGCATACTAGTAGTTACGCACTTACACACAGTTTGGAAAAGTCGGTTATATAGCCGGGAGCTCTATCGTATCGGACCCCAACAGATAACTCTTATCTCAGCAAAGCAGTATTCTTAGCAAGGTTCGATCGAGGATGGTACGAGGGAGAGAGAAGGAAACTCGGGGTGTAAGGGTGAGGGGGAGGGATTGGTATGTCGAAGTACTCAGGGCCGTATTTATATTCTCCTAAGAGAAAAACCTTTTTAGTTTATTCTGAGACGTTGTTGGAAAAGGAAGGAAGGAAAGAGAAGGAAGGAAGAGATATTTTTCTTTTTGTTTGTTTCTTTTTTTTTTTTAGAATCAACACGAACGCGAATAATAGAGAGGGATAATATTATTTTTCTAATATATATATTTAATTAATTTATTTTTAATATGTGATATTATTTGGTAATTTTGTTGTTTGTCGGATCAAAGAGGTTAATTAATTTAGATTTTTCCTTTTTTGTTTATATAGAAATTTTATTATACAATTGCATTTGTTAAATTCAAAGTTGTTGAATTGTTTGTTTGTTTGATGAAATAAATATCCGACGGTGAAGAATAAATGTAATGTTTCAGAAAGATTTTAATGTAAAGTGAATGATGCCAAGAGGGTGGTTTTTGATATCGTTTTAAAGAAGGGAGAATGAAACGAAACGAGGGGTTCCAGTAGTAGTAGTCCTTTGCTTTTGCCTCCTTGCTTTCTTGTTTGCTTCCTTGCTTCCTCGTGCTTACTTGGATCGTACGGGCCGAGAGGTTAAATCGACTAAACATTTACCTTCCGCTTCGCTTAACCATCGAATATGTTTTAGATTTGTGATTCGATCCTTCGAATTAATATTCGTTAGAAAAAATTCGACCGATTAGAAAAGTACAACAATTTTTTCTTCTCTTCTATCGTAATAAATTAATATTTTTATATGAGATACGTCAAGTTTTTTTTTCAAAACTTTTCGGACAAATTAATCCTTACATTATAATATTAAAAATGATTGTATCTAATTGTTCAAAACGTTTATTATTGCCAATGAATATTATAAATATATAATAGGATAAATTTTTGCTAAAAATCAACAATCCAAAATGGTATTACGCGTTTTCGTTTACCAATTTTAAACAAACTTTTAGACCCGTTTAAAAATACATAAATCTGTATAGATTAAAAACTAATAATTATTACAGAAAAAAAAGTACATGTTTCTTATATAATCTTTTAATACTTAAAAAATTCAGAATATTTTTATACGATCTTAAATAAAAATCGGAGAGTTTAGTAATATCTTATAGTTAGTGACTAACAATAAAAAGAAGAAGATAAAGGTATAGCTTGAAGGAATTGGGGATGGTTGAAAAGAAATAAGGAATAAGCGTGCCAATGAAAAGAAAAGGAAAGAATTTCGATAGAGGCCGGCAAAAGTGGACGCCCAGCACTTTACTCGATAAACGCCCATCTACGGAATCTGAATACATTAGTTGTACGACCTTCTTACTCCACCTTCTAGCCCGAGAAGTGGGTCTTCTGGATGATGATAATGATGATAATGATAATGATGACACGATGACGATGACGATGACGACGAGGAGTAGGACGAAGACGACGATGATGATGATGAGGTAGACCATGATGACGTAGCACAGTTACAAGATCGTCCCCTGTTATTAGACCAGGGCTATTGTTTCTATGGTACTTCGTGATCGTGCGGTTATCGTTACATCGAATTAGTTCATTTTCATACTTCGTTAGATGATCTATCCAACCGCTACCGGAATTTGATAGAAATCTTTCAAGACACGTGGCCCTTTTCTTCTCTTTTCTTTTCTTTTCTTTTATTTTTATTTTTATTTTTATTAATAAGACGTGTTACTACATCCAGTTTAATTAATTAAATTATATTCTATCATTTATAGAAAATTCTTATTCTATATAAATTGTTGTACAATATAAAATTGATCGAATAATTTAATAATTATAATTATTTTATATTGTAATATAATTGAGATAATAATTGTTATTAGAAATAGTTCATGAATATAAAGATTTACGAATGAAATGTAAATATGTGTGTGAAGATATACTCGCGTTAAGATTTTTCTAAAAGATACATCTTAATGGTATTTGAAAGATATTTAATATAAAGAATCCATGGTTTTTATTTGGGTAGGTCATGGCAAAGTCGCGATTGATGAACCCTCGATCAAGCATTACGATCGGTTCTAGAAGGAAGGTTCATTAAACGCGACTAATTAGTATGTTATCTTGGTCCGTGGATCTCCGCATGCAGCAAGCTCACCGTGGCGAGATCTGGGCACTTGGTATTACTTGCGATCAATCGAAATTTCAAACTATCTAACGCGAGTATTAACCGAGTTAATGGCTAATAAGATATTTATTATTTCATTGGGTTTTATCGGAAAACAATTTCTTTCTTTTTTTTTTCACATTTTAAACTAAATTTTATTATCACAAAAATCAAATCGTATTTTTAAAAGTATAATCTAGTAAAAAGAAAACCGAAAAATATTGATCGATTAAATCACACAAGTGAGAAAAATAATAATAATTATTATTATTATTAACGAGATAATATATCATATATACATTTCAATTGTATCATAAAGTTGTGACCAATCAAAAGTATCCTGCACTAATTGGATCAGATTAGAAATTCTAACCTAAATTTTATTATCATACAAATCAAATCGTATTTTTAAAAGTATAATCTAATAAAAAGAAAACCGAAAAATATTGATCGATTAAATCAAGTGAGAAAAATAATAATAATAATTATTATTATTATTAACGATAAAATATATCATATATACATTTCAATTGTATCATAAAGTTGTGACCAATCGGAAGCATCCTGTACTAATTAGATCGTTAAATACGGTTCGGCGTATATCGGTTATCGAGGTTAGACAATACGGATTAGGACGCAGCAGACTATGGTAGCAAGTTGCTCGTTCGAGTTAATATCCCCGAGTAAACTATAGACGGTCAATAGACGAGGGGGGTGGTCTCTCTGGCCATTAAGAAAGCCCTTAACGAGCGTTACGTGGCCAGGACATAATGTTGAAACCCCCGTTGGCGATTCTGTCCTGCCGATCCTGTCCCAGTGATCCTGTCTTGACGATCCTGCATGTAATTCGCCTTCCACATCTGCCAATTTCTATTCCCTTCCTGTTGTCGTACTGTTGCGTTGTTATTACTTAAACTGCAGCTAAAATCTTTCGTTATTTCATACTATCATTTATCATTTATAGGCACGTATCATTTTCATTCCATTTATATCATATATTTCTCCAAAAAATATTTCATTTATTTCATCCAATTGAAAAAAACATTATTATTCATTCGTAGGCACATTATTTTTTCAGAAAAATATCCAATTAATTTTAATATCCATACAAATGTTAAATCGACCTTAACAAAATCTTGTTCTTTTTTTTTTTTTTTTCTAAACTCATCTCGTCAAATATCATTTTTACTAGCAATTAAATCTTAATTTAATTAAAAACAACACAACGACCTATATTAATTACTGATAGTAGTACTAGTAGTAGTAATAGTACGAAATCTCGTCAATGTTAATTCAGAGAGTAGTAGTGTTGATGCGTTTTCACAAATGAAATGCCAACAGGCAAAGCATGGAACCACCCTCTTCCTCCTCCTTCTCCTCCTCTTCAATGTTTGCATCTCTCTCTCTCTCTCTCTCTCTCTCTTTTGATGATGATAGAAAAGGATAGGTAGACCGAATGAATGGAATTAGCGAGGAGGCTAGGTGAATAATATCGGATCTATCTGTGGGGACTAGACCAGGAGCTGAAACGTATCTGTTGGGCGTATCTGCATAGAGGAAGAAGAGCGTTGAACGACGAGTAAAGAGAGACAAACTCTCTCACTCTCTCTCTCACTCTCTTTCACTCTCTTACTCACTCACTCACTCACTCACTGTCTCTTTGGAATAGCTGGGATCCTTTGCCCTATCGTTGGAAACTGATTCTCTCTTTCTATCCTTCAACTATTCCCTCATTCTGTCTGTAACCATCCTCAGATCCTCCAGTCATCTTCATTTCTCAAAGATTTAAAGGATAGAAGAGATGCTTCCCTTTAATATTTTCTATTCTCGTCTATCATTTATATAATATTTTGTAATTTTATTAGATTGATTTTCGGATTAATAAGTAATTGTAAAGAATTTTCTATTGTGGATTTTTTATTTGAATAAATTAATAATAATTAGCATTTTGAATATCACTAATGTTTCTTTTTGATATAATAACTCGAAGACTTAATTTATTTTATAAATAAACAAAAAGTCTTTCTCCTATGTGTATATTATCATTTTATTATCGTTCAATATTATATTATAAAAAAAAAAGGAAAGAAAGAAAAGAAAAAAAGATTTTAAATAAATATAATTATGAAAATATTCGTCAATTATATAGAATTGATATCTCTTATCGTAATATTATATTATATCGATCCATTTCCATAATCTTATAAACCATTTAAAATCAGATAAATAATAAATACTTTGCTTGAGATAGTAATCTCTAGTGATATTAAAAATGCTAATTTATTGTATGAAAATCTATAATACACGTGGTAGTCTAAGAGGTAATCTCGTGGACAAGAGAGAGCAATCAGTGGACATTCTGTTATCCCCTGGGGAACACCCATAATAATACTTAACTCAAGGAAGAAAGGAAAAGAAGAGAGAAGAGTCTTCGACTTAAATCGGATCCATCGACAAACTTCCTTCCTTTCCCCTCTCTTTCCTTCCTCTTCTTTCTACTACAATTTCTTCTTTCTTCTTTTTCTTTTCCATTGACTTTGACTTTTTTTCTCTCTTTGGACTTCTTCAAATCATTTGGCTACCGTGTTGTACCGAACACAAACATGAGGTTAACCGCAGCCGCACCCATTTCCTGTTGTGAGTGAAGAAAACTCTACAAAACCAAAAAAAATAAAAGAATAAATAAAAAAGAAAATAAATATATAAATAAACAAACAAACAAACAAACGCGTAACACCCAAAACCAACTAACTCTGCACGACTTTTTTTCTTTCGAACTCAACGGGGTTTCCAAAAAGGATCAGAAGAGAAAAAAAAAGGAAGCAATAGATGACAAAGTATCTTTTCAAAATAAAAAAAGCCTCTTTCTCGTACAAATCTCTATTTTATTTTTTAACAATGATTATCTATATATATCTCCCTCTCTTAATTTTCAAATTATTTTATTTACAAAATATATAAAAGAATTGTAATAGAAATTTGAACAACAAATTTTATTCTTATCCTTATATTATGTATTCTTCTTGTTTTGAATTTTTTAATCAAAAAATTGATCAAATATTTTGATACATACACATACACATACACGTGTACACGTGTACACATTTGTCAATTTAGAAAAGTTCGATATATTTCTCGATCAGGATAAACGGAAGTTAGAAGAGTAGTGTATTCAGGTGGTGAGATTGATATTGGTTAAGAGTTCCCAAAGCACCACAGTAGGATATTCGAGGACCTCCTACGGTTATGCTACCAGAGTTCTCTAAGGATTACAAATGTATCGAAGGACTCTCCTATCCATTCTCTTTTAAAAGAAACTAAATAATAATAATACTCAAATTACTTTTTCAATGCAACACAAAGCTATGGGACAAAACGAACAATAGGAGAGTACGAGGGGGGAGGGGGGGAGGACTCTTTTTTTGGTGAAAATCTTTAATCCGCTAGATGAATATGTGACGAATCCTTTTAAAAGAATTATCTAAATAAAAGAATGAGGTGTGACAGATACGGTGAATAGATAAATGTAAATAATGGACAATTCTATATTTGTTGTACATTTTTCCTAAAACCAGAATGAACGAATGCTAGATAACAAGATGAATAAGAAGAAGAATAAGAAGGTGTAGGACTTGTAGAAATGACGATTGAAACGAGAGGATTAAAGCAAAAAGCAAAAAAAAAAAAAAAGAAAAGAATAGAAAATGAAAGAGAAAGATAGATAGGAATTGAAGAGGAAGGATGAAATTCACGTTGGAATAAGTAAGAGGAGGGGAGAGGAGGAGGTGGAGGAGGCGTTAGCATGGACCCACTCGTAAAAACCGAAAATCCGCAGATCGGTGATCGCCGATAACCGAAAATACAGCTGCAGTTTTGCGGTCATTCGATGCACGATGCGAAGAGTAGATGGTTGATCATGATTACGACAAAAAGAGAAAGATAGAAAGAGAGAGGGAAAAAAGCATAGGGAACATATTTTGACTGGGAGGCTCGTAATTTGGTTGGTATTGTGGTTTCACCATTGTCGTAGCGAGAAGTAACATGAGATAGTGTTAGAGAAAGAGAGATAGAGATAAGGATCGTGCGTGTAAACGCGGAAAAAATGCATACAGACTGGATACACGGGGTGGTGGAAACCTGGGGGCGGGGCGGGGGGGGGGGAGGGTCTCCACCAGTGTTTGCGATTATTGTCATGTTGGTAGTTATTGTCATAGTGTTGTTGGTAGTGTCACTCTCTCTCTCTCTCTCTCTAACTTGTGTCAAAGCTCTCTCGTTGTCGTCGTCAGCCCATGTATCATCATGCCATACTGCAATTCACTATGGTAGGTAGGTAGGTAGGTATATATCTACATATAGTACTATACTATAGGATATATAGCACTATATGGATAGCATTCTAGAGGGAAATACACGATCCGTAAGGTCCATTGTCGAGCACGATTGCCGCGTTCGGATAGATTCTGCTAGACGATATCACGTTTTCGAAGAGAACGTAGACGAGAAGGTGGCTGGAGCATGAGAAGGTGGGTAGGGGTCAGGGGGATAAAGAAGGTGGGAAGGAGAGAGAAGAGAACGATGCCAAGAAATAGGAATATATCCTCTTTTCTCTAACATACCTTCAATATGTGTTCACCTCTTCTTTCTCTTTCTTTTCCCTTTCATTTATTTATTTATTTATTTATATTGCGTAAATCGTTATATATAGAAGAAATTGCAATGATCATTTTTACACGCGAGATTTCGATTTAATTTATTATAATTATTATGAGAAGAACATTGTGTGTGTGTGTGTTTTAATAAAAATAGAATAGATATTAATGTTTTGTAACGTGGGTATATTATATATAATTGGATTGAATTCTATTTTATTGAAATTAAATTATATTCGATTATCAAAATCATAGATTTCCAATGAATTTTAATCAAGGAATAATCTACAATAATATCTTTCAATTATCAATATTGTAATATATGATCAATAGAACATTTTTATATCAAAAGAGAAATATTTTGATCGACTATACATTTATACGAATCGCAATAGAGTCATCAGATATTGTTCAAGATAGTATGCAACAGATAGAAATATAAATATTCCCAGGATACCCATTTGGAACGTTTTCTTTCGATCCAAAAAAAAAAAAAAAGAAAAAAGAAACAAAAAATAAATAAAGAAAGAATCGTTGACGAAAACTCGTGAATCGTAAAACACGCATACGTGCACATAGAGAAGAGGGGCGGGGAGGAGGTAGAGAAAGAGTCGTCGCATGCGCGAGATTCGTTGGGCAGCTGTCGTTCTTTCTTTCCTATTGTCATAGGATGTTTGAGTGTTCCCGAACAGTAGAGAACACCCGGTATTGTCCTGCCTACTGAGATCTGACGATTACTTCATCTGATAGGATCTCATCTGCATCCCTCCTTTAACATCTCTCATTCTCTCTCTCTCTCTCTCTCTCTCTCTCTCTCACTCTCTCTCACACACTCAGTCACACACACTCACTCAACCTTCTTGTTTCCTCTCTACAATACATATATAGGATTATACATAGATACGATGTTGTACACGTACTCCATTTATAGGAGAAACTCTCCCGTCTCGTCCCTCTGAGTGTGGAGGACTCACGTGTGTGTCCTCCTCTCGCGTAAGAGAGAGTAAACGCGTGTTCCCGCATCGTGAAACAACACGGTTCCCTTTTACACGCTACTACTCCAATCCAATCCAATCCAATCCACACAGTGAGAAATCCTGCGGTCAAATATCATTCCATGCTGAATTTAGATGTCGTGAAAGAGATTGGCCAACGGTTCCTTCCTTCCTTTTTTTCTTCTTCTTATTCTTTTTATTCTTTTCTATTCTTCTTCTTCTTCTTTGAGATATATATCCTTATTTTAAGATGCGTTAAATATTATTATTATTATATTATCTATCCACAATATTGATAATTTATAGTTTGATCGTAACGAGATCATCTAAACGTTCGAGAATCGATTTTTTCTCCCTTTTTTTGACTTTTTTGTTTTCCCTCGTACCATTTCCCAAAAAAAAAAACTCCAATAAATCTAGTCGCTGCTGTATATTTTCCGTTCACTGCGTTGCACTATTGCATTTTCCTCCCTCCCTCCCTCCCTCCCCCCCCCATCTCCCCAAAAAAAAAGAATAATAAATAAAAACAAGATTCGGAAATTTTGTTGTTTCCCTCCTCTCCCCCCCCCCCCCCCCMCCCCTCGATAACAGATAAACAGTTCGAAGTCTTAATAAATTGTAACGTCGATAAAAATCATCGAGACAAATAAAAAAATTTGCCTTCTTTTTTATTTATTATCATTTATTCATTTATTTATTTATCCCGAACAATCATAAAATCAAAGATCGTATATAAATATTATATCTAGTTAGTTTCACGTTCGATTTATCCAAATTTCGGTATACAATATTTATTCGCTATCGTTAAATTGTATTTTTACAAGAAGGGGGATGACAGTGGGGAAAAAAAAATAGAAATGTTCTTATGACGAAATATTTCTCGTAAAATGAAACAACATAAACGATGATTAGAGAATAAAAAATATGCCATGTGAACACAATTTGGAATAATAAATATTTATAATAAAAAGATAAAATATAAAAATGAGAGGTACGGGGGTGGTAGACAAGAAGGGGGGTTGATAGAACTAAAGAAGGAAGAAAACACGAAAAGAGACAGTAAGAAGAGAATGTAAGGGTTTTACAAAAGGGAATGGGAGGGGGGTAGGTAGGTAGGTAGTATTAGAATATATATAGAGAGAAGAAGAGTAAAAGGAGAGGTGGTACGTGACACAGACGTCACATTAGATTTGGAGGGCAGGCATGTACGTTCAAACACAAACGTATCTCGCGGTGGTGATCTCTCTTGGCCCTTCCACCCCATCCCTCCTCTTTGCTCCGGGCAAGCACTTCGCTTTTCGCCACTGGAAATATTATTATTAGTAGTAGTAGTAGTAGTAGTACTAGTTGTAATAGTAGTAGTAATAGTAGTAGTAATAGTGGTAGTGGTAGGAACGATGCTGGTTGCTTTCGTTATGTTGGATTACCATTGAGCTTATATGTGTTTGTTAAGTTTATATATGTATTTTCGAGGTTATATGTGTGTTAGTTTGTATTGGTATTGGTTTTGTGGTGGTTGCCGGGTTCAGGGAGCGCCAGTACGACGACGTCGGCGTCGTGGCGCGCCGGTTTCAGATACTGCACAAGATAATCTCGATCTACGCCAAACAGCGTGAGCGGCTAAACCCTTTCTCGGATAATATAGATAGCATTCAGCCATTCCCTTCCTTCTCTCTCTTTCTCTCTCACTCTCTCTCTCTCTCTCTCTCTCTCTATCTTACTCATTCTCTTACTCGCTCTCTTGAAGATGAATTCAATAATGCGTTCGTGTATACGCGACCTGAATGAGGGCATTGTTGGTCGGTCAACCAGTATGCACACATACACACATATATATATATATATATGCGTGTACACAAATATATTTAAAGATATGATGCATAAACACATAAACATCATAACTCACTTCTCAATCCAGAAACCCATGAAGTTTCTCGTTGGTAAACTGTAAGGTGAAGCGGAGACATACTCGTGGATGGAAATATGCGGGAATTTACATGTGTAAGAATATGTATTATATGTATAAAAGGGGCTAAAGGGTGAGAAGATACTGAGAGAGAGAGAGAGAGAGAACAAAAAAAATATGTTCCTCGTTTTCCTTACTCTCTTATTCTTCTTTTCATTATTATTATTATTTTTTTTTTTGATTGTGTTGTTGTATTCTCTTCTTTCTTTTTCTTTATTTTTTTTTTGTGATCCCATTCAAGTTGCTAAACTGTACGCCGATTAGAATCGGTACGATCTTTCGTATCGATATTAGATATGGGATGAGAAAATGTGAAATATCCTGCCCCGGTTTGGGAAAATTAGGTTTAGGTTTTTTTCTCAAGTGTTTATTTCCGTTGTTGAATGAAAGGATTGAAGGATATCGTCATTTTGTTGGAATGATGATGAATTATTATTGAATGATATTAGATATTTCAGATTTTTGTCGATTCATGTTGTTTCTCGTTTAAAATACACGTAGCATGAATTGACGGGGTATTATTTGTAAAGAAAAAAAAAGAAAAAAAAAAAATGAATGCAATCGTATTATTAACGAGTATAAACGCACGTTTAGTATTTTGTAATATTTTTCTTTTTCTACTATTTGAAAAAAAAAAAAAAAATGATTATTATTGATATAATCAACCATGTGTATATTGTTGTTCGATTAAATTATTTTATTATCGAAATAAACATTATTTTTTCTTTCACAGAGTTTCTCCCCTCATTTAATATTTTTCCTATAACGTTCTTAAAGTTCATTTTGTAAAATTGTTTTTTTTTTCTTATTTGTACAAGGAATAATACGATTGGATTTTTCATGCAATCGATCGGAAATCATCGATTTTATAATTAATCAGAATGCGTATTTCAACTTTTATGAAAAACTCAACGAATTGTTGTACTTTTTGTTCGATAGTGTAGACAATATTGAAGGGTTTAAAGTGTACCTATAGGAAAGATGACGCGTGATAAAAAAGGATTGAAGCTTGGATGACGGTATCGAAGCTGGTAAACTTGACTCCTCTTTCTCTCTCTCTCTCTCTCTCTCTCTCTATTTTTCTCTCTTTTTTTCTCTTTCTCGTCGTTCTCTTCATCACGAAAATGCCTAAAGCGCTGCAATAAGCCATAAAGATACCATAGCGGATACTACGAGGTACACGTGAACCCTTCCTTATAAAGATATGTGTATCCTGCATCGAGAATAATTATATAGACGTGAACGATGCACCGGTCTCGTCGTAATGCAGCAGATTCGTACCGAGATGCACCCTCGGACTGGCACACACATGGATTTTCTTCTTTCTTTCTACAACATTCTTTCTTTCATTTTATTTTTTATTAATCCTCCGGCATATATATATATATACTCGAAAAATCCCAACCACGTCTCTCTCTCTCTCTCACATCCTCAAATCGTTAATTTACAATTTCTTTTGTTTGTTTCGCGATATCAATTTTATTCGGATGATTAATCGTATTTTTTCATAGACGTATGATGAACTTTTGTTCTCTCTTTTAAATTTTATTTAATTCATTCAAAATTTGTATGAATATATTTAATTAATATTCAATTTTTACAGGTTTATATCTCTTTTACTAATCTTACGAGTAATATTTGACAAATGTGTAATTTATTTTCTTCTTTTTATTTAGATTGGAATATCACGCGAATCGTTATTTTCTTTTTGTCATTAATATATCTTATAAGCGTATTTAAATGAAATATAGTACATATATATATATATACATGTCCTTGTATAGAGAAATAATAATTTAAAATAAATTCATGAGATCAGAAAAATTATCGCAGTAATAAACGTTGGATATCGTCTATCGCAGGTGGCTTATACCAAGGAAGGGAATCGAAGTTAGGTGAATGTATATTATTTAATATACCTGGAGTGTGATACCTTCTTCTTATTTTTCGCAGGTGCACCGAACGAGATCAAAGAGACACCTGAATTTTTATACATCGACGACAACGCGCGCGCACAGACAACACACACTTATTTGTTTTTTATATTTTACATATCTGACGAAAAAAAAAAAAGAAAGAATATTTGTCGATTATAATGATCGATGTTTAAATTCACAAGATACAACGTCCGTATAATATATTAAAGTTAATATCTAAAAGTATCTAGATGCTTGTAATAGAACGATATCAGATAATTAATCTGCCATTTAAAATATGTGGCATATCATTTTATATTTATTATCATATAAATTTATTTCGTTAAATTGACAAGTATCATTGAATAAGTTATGTGACGTTAGCGAGTATGCAAATTATTTTTACACAATGTACGAGTATAATTTTGTATTTTTTTTTTCTTTTTCTTTTTTTTAATCGTAATACAATAATTATTCTCTGATATACACCAAACGTTGACAAACATTTATCACGAAATATAGTAACTTTTTTTGATGAATATTAATTAAATAAGAGTAAACAAATATTATAACATTTATTGGAAAAAATTACAAGATACATATTTAGAATTGACTTTCTTTAAATATATTAATAAAAAGAAAAGAAATTGTATTAAGTATAGTAGTCTTGATATGTTCATAAAACGAATACAAAAAAGATATTATTTCATTGAAAAATTAACGAGACAGATAAAATGACAAATTGAGAGAAAGAGATTATCAAATAAAGTGTCGAGTATAATTTCAAATATTTACTTGGTAAGTCTCCCCAGTAAAATCTCTCTCTCTAGTTTAGGTAGTTTTATATTTTGTTGCATTATAAGATTTCATTATAACGGTAACTCTTATTATTCAGAAGAGGATTAGGAAAATCCTTCACAGTTGGAATACTACATGGGTTTCAACTAAAAACCACCTTTGAACTAAGGAAAAATTGTTACGAGATATGTGAAAAATACCTTTGGGGGTTTGTATTATAGAAAAATGGGAAAAATAGAAAAAGCGTGATGCACTTAGCCAAAGGGAGTCCTTAAAATTCTTCTTCAGTTTTAAGAAGGGACTGGTGTCCTTTTTTTTTTGCTTGCTTGTTTCCTTGCTTTTCTCTCTCTCTCTCTCTCTCTCTCTCTCTCTCTCTCTCTCTTTCTCCCTCTCTCTATTTCTATTTTATTTTTCCATTCTATTCTTTCCAATAAAGATAAAATTCGTGAATGTTCAAGAAAATGTCTAGACGTTCCTCGAGAATGATTCGTCGAGGACTAACGGTGTAAAGGATTTCTTCTAACAAGAAATATCTCCAAAGGATAATGGTCATCCTACTCAAATAACTTTCTTCTTGATTTTTTCCCCTCTCTCTCTCTCTCTTCCAACCCCCACACACAAACACACACCCGTTTTCTTTCTTTCTTTATTTTTTTTTTTTTTGTTAAAATTGCTCGTGGCGCCAGACTCGTTCTTTTCTTCTCACCTGTTCTATTTTTCTTTTTTTTTTATTTTCATCTCCTTTTCTTTCTTCTTCTTCTTCTTCTTGTAATTTCAAAGAAAAAACGTCAAATAAAATCGTGTCGAATTTGTCGATCATTGTTATTATATTTATTTTCTTTCGATCGATTTATTTTTCTTTTGCTTGTTTGTGCGTTGTTTTCTTTTTTTCTCTTACTTTTTTCGTTTTATTTTTTTTTTTTGTGGACAAGTAGCAAGTCAGACATCGTTATTATTGTTTCGATTAAAAAAAAAAAAGAATTTGGATTAGATTCCCAAATTGTAAATTTCTCATCGATATTTTGTCAAACAATTTAATAGTATATTAAAGTAAAAATGATCATTCGATGTGTTACGTATAAATAATTATTATTTCATTACAAATACTCTATCAATTTTTTTTCCCCCGTTTAATATTATACGAACATCAAATGTAATATATTATTTTCATTTGACAAGATACAATTAAAATATTACATTATTTTACATTCACATTGATAAACACACGATCAATCAACTTTTACCAAACGCATATATGCATCTATAACACTCAAAGGGTTAATATTTAAATAATATTTAATTATAATAATAATCACACACCACACACACTCCTATAATAATAATTAAGTATCTTATTGATCCTTAAATTGAACACACCAACCACATCTCACTTAATCGTTTCTAGACCCGCCCATAAAAAATAAAACCAAAAAAAAACAACAACAACAACCCTCTTGTTTAAATAACATAATCTACGATATCATCATCGTCATCGTTATCATCTTGGAATATTTTCTATAGAACCTAGAATCAAATTAAAAGATATAAAGATCGAGTAATCGTATTCTTTGGACTGTCCAGAACGTGAATACGTTCATCACCGGTTTAAACCACCACCCTTCCGGTTTGCTAGTCGGAAGAATCAGATTAGAAATCACCCTTTCTCTTTCTTGCTACTCGGTACGCGTTCCTACTTTTATTTTTTTTTTTTTTTTTAATTTCTTTTTTTATCCTCTCTTTTTCTTTTCTTCTTTTTCGTTGGTTGGTTGGTTATTCGTTCGTACGTTCGTACGTTCGTTCGTACGTTCGAACAGAAAAATAAAAAAAAAAAGTAAAAGGGATAGATAGAAAAGGAAAGAAGGGTGAGTAGTCGAGCGTGCAAGCTGCAATCGGCAAACGCTTAATGGAGACATCGGTTATCCGTGTCTATTCTCTTTGTACTTTCAATTACCCCTACCCACGTGCGAAGTCACGTACGTAAGGTATCTCCATGCTTTTACCTATACACTTACTATTACTACTACTACTACTATTACTATTACTATTACTACAACCTACACACGTATTTAATAATATATAAATCAACGTGTACACAAAGATAAATGTGTATGTACTTATATAAAGTTAATTTAATATATACACACAGATACTAATTATTTTTTCTATCATTTTACCAGCCCCCCTCACCCTTAGATAGAAAACTAACTTTTACATTAGTAGTAGTAGTCGTTTACATACACACGTCTATGTATCATAAAACAACCGCTAGAATTGCTAAAATAAACTTTTTAAAAGAAATAAAAATAGAATAAGTATAAGTATAAGAAGAAGAAGAAGAAGAAAAATGAAAATCGAGTGCACGAGTGTTTCATTTTGCGGTTTAATTATTTTTTAAATTAAACTCCCAGTTCTCTCTCTTGTAAAAATACACATATATATATATATATATGAACACATGTGTGTATGTGTGTGGTGGAGGATGAGCGAGTGGGTGGAGTCCTCGTATGCGCTCTCACGCACGATCCATGTTTTATATTCCTTGCAGAGATACGCCAGGATGCTCTCGTCCATACCAGAGAGTGAGAGAGAGAGAGAGAGAAAAAAAGCAAGATAGAAAAAGATAGAAAAAGAGAGGGAAAGAACAAGAGAGTCCGGGTGAGCACAGGGTGGTGGTGGTGGTGGTGGTGGCTTGGAAAACGGAACGGGGGACGTTTTGAATGTGAAATACCGTCTCTCCGGTGTTAAGGGTGGGCGAGGGTGAACGGGGAGGAGTTGGAGGAGGAAGAGGAGGAGGAGGTTGAAGGGTAGAAGGGGAAAGGGGTTTTAGGTAGGGGTTGATTGTGCGCTCGTTCGTTCGTTCGTTCGTTCACCGGTTCTCTCGGGCAACGAGACGGTGGGTGAGTCGGAAGGGGGTTGGAAACGGGGGTGGGTATGCTGCTGCTGCTGCTGGTACTGGTGGTAGTTTTGGTGGTGGTGGTGGTAGCACTAGGGAAAAAAAAAGAAGGCGTCGAATAAAAATGTAAAACGTGGTTCGCCTCCGGCCTTTCTATGTTTTCTCTTTCTTTCTCTTACTTTTACATTTGTTTCTCTCTCTCTTTCCATCTTTTTCTATGCGTTTGCGCACACGTGCTACGTATATGAGATGATTTGTTTTTTTTATTATTATTATTATTATTATTATTATTATCACCACTCCTTTTTTTTATATTTTTTAAAATTCTTTTCTCCCTTCATACGTATTTATTTATCTTCTAACGACACGTAGAAAAAGGAGGTTCGTTGACTCGTGTATTCGTTCATACGTGTGAGTTTGTTGGAAAACAAGGGTAGGTGAATAGATGGGTGGGTGGGTTGGTAGTCAGTTGTTCGTTCTTATTCTCGTGGTTATTATTATTAATATATTAGAAAATATTTCATTCCGATCAGTGTTATGTTTTTTTATTCTTCCAATAGTAGTTGACTTACCCCCCCCTCCCCTCTCTCTCTCTCTCTATCACTCTTCTATGTTTAGGGCTTTGTTTTTTATCTTCTTCTTTCTCGTTTTGATTTTTTCATTTCTATATTTTGATTCGCGTTTCTTATAAACGATTAGATAATAATAATAAATACTTACGCGTATTATTACGTTTGACACGAATGTTTTTTTTTTTTTTTGCATTTCACATGCAACAACGTCGTGTTTTTCGCACGTGTGTGTCTTTCCGTGATGTTGCGTAGGATATTTATTATTCGTTCGTGATTTTTTTTTTTTTTTTTTTTTTATTTCACAGAGAAGAAGGATACGTTTCTGTGTGTTCGAAAACTCGACTACGTGTAGTTGCTAGCGGGGAAAGGTAAAGGTAAAGAAGAAGAAGAAGAAGAAGAAGGAAGTTTTGCAAGTTAATCGGTTGAATTTAAGTGGTAATGCGTTAGAATTAATTAATCGGAAGATTTATTTCTTACGATTGTTATTTGCGATAACAAAGTTCCACGCTTCTTGGCATGCGAGTCAAGTAGTATATATACGTATGTATGTATGTATGTATATATGTATGTTTTAAATTATGTACTTCTCTTCCTCGGCTGTATTACATCCTTGGTTTAAATCATTAATCTTTTTTTTCTTTTTTTTTACGAGCATATTTTTTTTCTTTTCTTTTCGATTCCCGATAGCTTCAAGGTAAGATTAGTTACAAGAAGAAACGTTCGACTTATGGTTTCTCTAGGAACATATTTTAAAATATATCTGCATACGTAATTCTCTGTGTATTTCTCTCTCTCTCTCTCTCTCTCTCTCTCTCTCCGTTCGAAATTTTTAGCGACAAAGAAAAAAACAAAAGAATATAAAGAAGAAATAAATAAATCAGGAATAAGATCGGTATCGGTATTGTGGAGATACTTTGAAAAAAAAAAAAATAAAAAAGAAAGAAAACAATTTCAATTTCATTCGAGATGATAAATGATTGTCATTTAAAACAATGAAAATACTCGAAAACAAAGTAGGATCGTTTAGAAAATATGTGTGTCGTAAAAAAAAATATATATATATATTCTTTGGTTCTCGTGCCAAACGATATAAAACGCATCAATGTATCTCATTGATACAGATCATCGGGTATGTTTCGATTCTGGTAAAAGATATTTTCAACGTTATATACAGAAAACTTGTCCTTTAGGAAGGTGTTACGAAAGCAGGTGTATGTGTGTGTGTGTGTGTTTGGAACGAGGACAGAAGTCTTTCTCTTTCTCTATCTTGAGAAATTTATTTTAATTATACGGATCGGGGTTCTCGTCAACGTGAAAGATCATTTTTCTTTTATTCTTTTTTTTTTTTTCTTTTATTTATAAAACCGATGAAAATAATACGTTCGTCGAGTGATCGATGGTAATACCAAATCGAGACGTTTCCGTTCTCGATCATTTGCGTTTTAAATTTAAAACACACACACACACACAGAGTAAGATATTATTTGACAAACGAGTTTTTGACTTTTTTTTTTATTATTGACTTCTTATATCTGCCGATAAAATTTAGGCTGAGTTTTCTTTGTTTTTTCGAAAAAAATTCGTGTGCACTTAGATACGTATATTTAAAAAGAGATATTTAATTTAATATATTGTATAATAATTGCAAATAAACGTGTGAATCATTTTAAAAGGAAAAATCCATTAAATTAAAAACTTATATATATTGAAATCGTAGGAAAACTTCTTGCTAATAAAAAATATATATATCCTATTAATTCTCGTTCATAGTCAATATTCTAATCGTAAAATACAAAATAATATATAAAAATCGTTAAATAAACGTAATACGTTCGGAGTATTATAATCTTCCGCATGTTAATATATCACAGAAAAAGATAGATAGATAGATAGATAGATAGAAAGAGAGAGAGAGAGAAAAAGACAAAACTTGATTTTGTTCAATAGATCATATTAGAAGAAAATCATTTTCCTATATCTAAACGGGTATATCGTTATTCGAAACGATTCCTCCATCGTACCGAACGTAACACGAGGATTAACTAGCTTCGCCGATAACGTTTTCGAAAGATCACCGAATAAGAAGACCGAAGATAGAAAAAAAAAAAAGAAAAGAAAAGAAAAAGGTAGAGAAAAAAAAAAAGTAGAAGAAGAAGAAAAAGAAAAAGAAAAAGAAACGGAGTTTTGGTATCCAGCTCGCATTAGTGAGATAAGTCAGGTGGAATGTAATAGGAAGGTGTCGGCTTCACCCTAGCACTACTACCATAACAGAGTAAAAAAGAACCGAACCGAATGGTGGAGCAGGAGGTGGGTGGGTGGTTGGTTGGTTGGTTGGTTAGTTGAGTTTGGGTTGTAGGGTGGAAAAGTGGGGTAGGAAGTGCCGAGGGTATATTTTTTTTCAACCCCTTTCTTGCAATAAATCTGGTCGCGGGGAATTAGTTTGGAGATAAAGTATAATATCGGGCCCACGGTGGGTGACGTCAGAGGCTGTGCTCCCCGAGTATTTATGGTCGCGATAGTGTCAGTCGCGTGTGCGCGCGCGCGCGCGCGAGTACCTTCTCTCCCGCCCCTCCCTTGCTGCACCCTCCTAACTCTCACCCCTTACCCCTACTCTTCAGAAAACCACGAACTGAGAGAAAGAGAGAGAGTCGAGAGAGAACCCAAACCCTTGGAACCCACGTCGACGGAACCAACCACCACCACCATCTCCTCTTCTTCCTTCTTCTCCTCCCCCTACCCCCTTCACCAACCCCCCTTAGCTACGCGGCTAAATTATTGGAAAATAGTCGGTCGCTTGGAGAGATCCTCGAGCAAACGCACGAGCCACCACCACCATCACCATCACCACCACCACCAACCAACACCATGAGGACGATCTTTCTTCTGTTTTGTATTCCGTGGAAGCTTCGCGTGCTTTTCCTGATTTATTCCTCTTTTCTGCTTTCCGTTTTTCACCCTCCCAACCCCCGTTTTTCTTTCTTTCTTTCTTTCTTTCCGTCTGCCTGTCCGTCTTGCTATCTTTCTTTTGGAGTAACTATGAGTTATCTCTTATTCTCTCTCTTTCTTTTTTCCTGTCTCTCTGTCTCTGTCTGTCTGTCTGCCTGTGTCTTTGTCTTTTTCTTCTTTTTTTTCTTTCTTTTTTTTTTCGAGAGAGAGAGAGACAGAAATATTTTATCTTCTTATCTTCCCAAGACTTTTTCTTACGACTAGAATATTTTGCTATCTTATTTTTTTTTCTCCCCCTTATCACAATTGTCTACATATTATTATTTTGTATATATATATATATATATTACTCTGATTA
>NW_014569715.1:136506-162701 GCF_001313835.1 Polistes canadensis
TTGTTATCTTATTTTTCTATTATTTTTTTTTTTTTTTATTTTTCTATATGATAAAACATTATATTTCTTTGAAGATAGATTATCTTTTTCAAAGTATTCCTATATTAACTGAACGGATATAGTTATCAAATTGTTATCTTAAGTTTCGTAAATAGTCATCGTGCAATAGTTTCGACAGATGGTATTAGGCCACACACACACGGTAGACGAAATGACGTGTATTTAAGTCTCTTGGGACGTAATAAAATAATTCTAACGTCAACACCCTGTATTATATTATCTATCTTTTTCTATCCAACGGGGGTTAGTTAAACTCTTGGCACTCGTTGACCCTTCGATTATTCACGGTATGCACTTGCGGGATGAACAGATGGACAATTGCGTTTGATTTGGCCAATTTGACTCAGCGGGTGGTAGTCTTCTTCCACTGACCCTCGATAAGGGTGAAATCGATCCTTAATATTATATTTTCTCCTAGTTGGCAAAACATTCGATTGTTCGATGTTAATAATGATTCGTTATTGTCCCATAAAATAATACGTTTCGCATTATATTCTTCCATACTCATTCTAATGAAATGAATTTATTCTAATATGATTACATAATTTCGTGTAATTAAAATTCACACAGAGAAGAAAATAAAATATCGTCTCGGAAAAATTTATTTCAATTCGTATCGAAACTTTTATTACAAAAAAAAAAACAAAAAAAAACGAATTAGAAATATCATCGACTATTCTGGATATCTCAATTAATCATTGAAAAATAATAATTAAAGTAAAATTATATATCATATCGTACTGAATCTTTGGCACTTTCTCTTTCACAAGTAACCAACCAACCAACCAACCAACCAACCAACCAAGTAAGCAAGCAAGCAAGTAACCAGCATTGGAGTCTCTTTAATTAGCATGCTGCGTATCGATAAACGGCACAAGTCAAAGTGCGCGCCGGAAATTATCGCGCCAATTACACGTGCCATTAGAGATACCAAACCTAGAGAGTTGAACAAGTGTGAGTGAGTGAGTGAGTGAGTGAATGAGTGAGCTAACAAGAGAGAGAGATAACATGAGTAAGTGAGTGAATGTGTGAGTGAGTGAGTGAGCTAACTAACTAGCTAGCTAGAGAGAGAGAGAGAGAGATAACGTGAGTAAGTGAGTAAGTGAGTGAATGTGTGTGAGAGAGAAAGGACTATTCGAGAAGGGGTTGCCGACGATCGGGGACGGTTCGCAATCGTCTAATTTACGCAAATTGCAAATCTGCCCAGAGCCGCTTGGCATGTAATGCGCTAATGTTACCGATCCTCCGAAGCAGTTGCTGGTGCAAGAGCTTGCTTGCGCAGGCACAAACTAATGTAAGATCTAATAAAGCGACAAATCAGCCCTAACGAGCGACACACCAACATTCTGAATGCAAGCATACCTCGTACGTTGGATTAACTCTGGGACATCCTTAATGGCTTTCCCCCACCACCCCCCACCCCTCGGTTTAGTTGCATTACACATATTAAACACCAATTTCTACAGGTACTTAAAACTTATTGTTAACGAAAAAGAAAGAAAGAAGAGAGAGAGAAAGAAAAAAAATATGCCGTTGATAAGATAAACGAATTATTATTGTAGAGATATTTTGTCTCGATAATCACAGTTATAGGAAAAAAAGGAATTGAGAAAGTATTCGATTGGATAGATAATTGTTTTGTGTGTGTGTGTATATACGTAATTGAATATAATGTATTTCAATAGAAGAAATCTAGTGAAATTATTAATATGATTTGGGGATAATATTTTATGATTGATAAAAATATATATTATAGATTTATAATTATATGAATAATATTAATATTTTGTATTAAACCTTTTTGAGAGTGATATGCGTTTGATAAAATTTGATACGCGTTTGTTATCTTTGTTATAATCTTGTCAAATGAAAATAATATTGTGAGAAAAAGAAAAATTTCAATTATGAATATCTGATCTTACATTAATAATAATTTATTTCATTCGTAGAAATGAAACACTACAGTTAAAAGTATTTAGCACAATCAAAGGGTTAAACACATTAATTAACAATCGTGTTTGCTATTTGAATATTTGTTTTAATCGATTCAATTAAAAACGTATTAATGTTAATTAAATATCGAGCGTATTGTAATTTCATTTAATCGATTCATTATTTTTCTTCTTCAATTAGATAACGATTAAACGTATTAAACTGAGAGACGGATGGATGATGCCTGCCGTCGTTTGTGGTTTCTCGATTATCTGCTAAACGCGAAGCTAACTGATACTCGTAGAAATTAATTTCAGGTTGACGTACGACGGCTCATAATATTGTCTCGTAACTCTCTCCGTCGGTGTGTGTGTGTGTGAGAGAGAGAGAGAGAGAGAACAAGCAATGCTTATCTGGTTTGCAGTGTGGCGTTTCAATTAGCCTACGCTCCACAGTACAAAAGTCTTATCCATTCTCGTATGTTGCATAATGAGCGCATAAATACCGTATACCTATGTGTGTGTGTGTGTACGTGGTAAACGTGTATACGCGGGTCCCTATCGATCGATCGATCGATCGATCGATTGAACGATCGATCGATTGAACGATCGATCAATCTCGATTCATCCCTATCGGTGTACTAATTTTCTTCGATCGTCAATGTTTCGATTAATGTTCATTTTTCTTTTGCCATCGTATCGTGCCTATCTCGAAATTAACATTTGTTGTGTTAATTATGTTAATAATTAAAATATATATATATATGTAATATAATAAAATAAAATATTGTTTGCTATATTATTACTAAGTTTATAGGGATATTTTTTTGGACAGGTTTAAATTAGATGAACAATCTATTTATCAGTTGAACGTTTTGTCCCTATATTTGGGACTTCCTCAGCAACTAAAATTTTTTATTATGACATATTATTACTTATACAAATACAAAAAAAAAAGAAAAAAATTGTTTGCTATTTTAATATTAAAACGAATATAATATTGTATATATGAAATATTGATTAAATTATCAAAACTAATATATATACATAAACGAATATATTAGGTTAGTGGAAAAATAATAATATATATTTCACAATAAAAAATAAATATTCTTTTGTTTCAACAAGTATAGAACAATATTACAGACAATATTTCTATATTCTTTGTTGAGTTTTTATATATATATTATATTATAAATGAAAAAAAAGAAAATAAATTATCTTTCTTTTTCTGTATAAAGATATTTGAACGTTTGACCCGATCAATAAGAATACACCCTTTTAAGAAAGACACTTCCGGTTCAGCATCATCGTCTTTCGTGACTCGACAATGAGAAAGGTTTGAAAGGTGTGCACGTTAAAAAGGCGGCTCTGTACTCGATGTATACCACGAAACTCGAGTTTCTTCTCTTGGTTTTTTTTTTTTCTATTTCTTTTTCTTCCCTTTTTTTTTCTTTTCTTACCCTCCTTATTCCTACTCGAAATGATGGTAGTACACCTTTATAAGGGCCTACGAGATCTGCCCTATCGACATCTATAGAAGTTCGAGGGCGCTAAAGCGTTTTAACTACGAGCCACTTCTGAAACGATCGAATAAGCCAAGTGCAATGTAGTTTTTCTAATGTCGTTCATTAAACAATTAATATTAAGTTAGTATTATTACTTTTGCATAATACATCTTATCATTTATATTACTTTATAATATATATATATATACTTCAGACAAAAATTATATATTTTATTTTGAAAGGGACACTGTATCGAAAAGTGTATAATTGATAGTAAAAAAAAGTATGAAATTTATTTCACGTATAATGTACTTATGTACTTGTGTATATTTTGTTGTTATGCAAGTGATATGCATAGTTAAAGAAATGTGTTTATACTTCTGATAAATAATATATATTCATATACGTGTATATGTTAACAATCATTTAAACTAATAAATTATTAAAAAAAAGAAAATAACGAGATTATTTATATTAAATTAACGATATTAATTAAACAATGATATTATATTTCTGTCTTATATTTCACAAATTAATTCATAATAATTATTAATGAATATAATTCATTATTAATATAATTCATAATTATTTATAAACAACATCAATTATCGAAATTCAATAATATAAAAATACAAGAGGAGTAGCAATCTCATAGGAAAAAATTACATTTGTAAAATAAGTTCTTTCGTATTTAAAGGGCTCCTTCACCAATATACAATCTATCCATCTTCCTCTTTCCTTCTTTTCCTTTTTTTCTTTTTATACCTTTTTTTTTTTTTTGTTTCTTTTCTTTTCTTTTTCGTCATTTGATGAATGGTTACGTCGAGATCGTGCGAAACGAATCACCGTTTTGGCAGGTCCGTGTGTAAACGTGCAATTATGTAGGAAGGTAGACACGTCGATCGACGTGCCCAAGTCCCGATCGAACAAAATATTGTACCATAATGATAGAAATTAGGGTAGACTTCCGGCGTTGAAGTATTCAAAGTCGTTAAATTGGAATTCGCTACCAGATAACTACGGATTCATCAAACCACATATATATATATATATATATATATATATACAAACACACAAACACAAAAGCTAACTCTTTTTTATCCGTGTATATGTGTGTGTGTGTGTGTGTGCACGTGTGTGTATATATTCCACTTGTTCTTTCCTTTTAATCTATTCGATGTCGAAGAATAATTTTTCAAACTAAGATAGCCACCGAAAAGGAATCATCTACGTTATTGATGGTGGTACCTGTAATTAGTTAAGAATTTTTCATTCTTCTTTTTCTTTTCCTCCCCCAGCCCCCTCTCTCGTGTTTTTTTTTTTTTATAATAGACAGTAATTAAATTCGATCATGATTGTTCTTCTTTAACAACTTCAGTAGCATCCGTATCCATTCGTATTATTCTTCTTTCCCTATCTATTTATTTATTTATTTCTTTTTATTTTCTACCTTTGTTTTTTTTCTTTTTTTTTATTATTATTTATGTAACATTTAAATTTGATGTCTCAATTGAATTTATCGATGGAGAAAGTGTGCATTGATTTCTCTTAATAACGGGAAAAAAAAAAAAGAAAAGGAAATGGAAATAGGTTAGGAAAGAATATAAATAACTAATAAATTTTTAATGTCCTGTCTGCGACGTAAAAAATTTTTAGACTCCTGCGAAGAAATAAAAGAAAATAATTTATATATATATATTGTACAATCCAGAAAAAAATTCTATTCGGTCAATGATCTTTTCGGGTTTATTGTCAGAAAAACGAAAAATATGGTATATAATCTCTGGAATAAAATGTTGAATATGTCTTTTGTTCGCAATAATATCCCGCAAAGAAGGATGAGCAAACGTTTATGAGCAGTATAAAATATCGAAACCTTGTCAAATCAATTAGGCACCCTTTATACAAACTTTAAATTATTTCTTATTCATTTCTACGGTAGATTATTTGTGTAACTTTCGTTTAAATTATTAGCTACCGAATTGCATTTAATCAATAAATATTCATTCACAATTTCGTGTTAGAATATATTTGATTAATAAATAATAATAAGTATACGGGGGATGAGTTTTTAAAATAAAAAAATAAATTGTTAATAGCAACTAAATTGAGAATTATGCTCATGCGAAATACTTTTTTAAGTTTCACGGTATTCTACAAGTCTATAAATCAAAAGCGAAAAGGGGTCCCATAAAATGACGGTACGTATTCGTACGAAAGATAAAGGTTATGGCTGACAATGCTCTTATTGGGAATATTCTTCCTAAAAAACTCACGGTCAAAAAAGAAAAAATAGACAATAAAATGAGATCAGAATGCAAGCTGAATGCACTCTCCAGCAATTGATGCATTATGATGCAAGCAATTTATCTTTTTCTCCTTTTCCTATTATTTCTTCTTATTTCTCTACTTTTTTATTGTTGTCAAGAGACATTGAATAATAACGAGTGACAGTTAAAAAATATTAGGAAAATTTTCTATCGCGCGAATTGTTATTTAACAACGCAACGACAAAAAAAAAAAAAAAAAAAAAAAACGGAAAAAAATTCTCAATTTATCATTCGAAAATTGCTTTCCTTTTTATTTTCCATTTCTATTATTCTTTTCCTTTCTCCTTTTCATTTTCCATTTATTACAATTTAACTTTGTTTATATTATACTACCTGAAATTGTAATCCTTAAAAGATTTACTTCTTATACTGACGATATATACCTAAACGAATATTTGAAAAGTCTTATATAAATTGAATTTAAAGATCCCGAATAGAAGATCTCGTGAAAGAAATTTAATGAAACTGCTTTTCATCGTTACTTTTTTTTTTAAACAAATAGCAAAAGGAAAAGGGAAGAAAAAGAAACTACAAGAATTTCCTTATATTATGTTCGTTCAAATATTTAAGTACAAAGTTTAAAGTTAAGATACTTATGTTAACCGTTGTTATCAGGGGGATGGTTTTTTTCCTTTTCCTGTCCCAAACGTAGTTTTTGATCAGTATTTTTTCTTTTCCCAATTTTCCTTGTATTGGTGTTCTTTTTTTCTTTTTCTTAGGTTTTTCTTTCAGTTTTTACGTTAGAATTTTTATTTGTATAGTTATATATATATAATATATAATAATAATATAATATATAATAATAAATAATATAATATATATAATATAATAACGTTATTCTAATAAAAATATTATTGCGATTTAGAAATATTTTCTAAATTTTATTTTTATTTCGCGTCAATTATTTTAACGAGCTGGAAGACAGACAGAGAGAGAGAGAGAGAGAGAGAGAAAAAGGAATTCGAATAAGAAAGAAACATAAAGAGGATATTTCCCCAAGTTGGCGCCAGGATTTATAATACCTTCAGACGTCCAATCCCATATCCAGTTTGAAAACATATTCTGCATCTAACCGTTAGCTCGAAAATTCGGACCTTCGCATTATGAACTTGTTCCTTTTGAAAAACAATTTCGTTGAAAGAAGAATTAGGGAATATATACGAAACAGAGTTTCTCTTTTAAAATCTTTTCCACCTAAACTAGAAATGGAAAAAATTGAACGCGTTAGAAAATCGTGTTAATGCAACGTGCAGTTCTTTAAAAATGTCGATTTTAGTTAGGTTCGTTGATTGGAAAATAAGTATATTTTGTTTGTTTGTTTGTAACACAATTACGCTTCTTTTCTGTTTCGATTTAAATTAAAAAATAAACAAATGATTAATAATGTTTGTACGGTGGTTAAATTTGAAAAGAAGCGTATAAGATCGTTCGTGAAAAAAATTGATTTTTAAACTAACGTAATTTACGACACTCTATTATATTATACGAAAATGTTCAAATGTCTACGCGACAAAAAAAAAAAAGAACAAAGTTTTCTTGAATTAAAGGTCTTAGATTTGAAGATTTATGTGTTTACGAAAAAGATCATCACCGTCGTATTCTTGCGGTTTGTTTCCATTCTTCTTACCGTTGCAATATTTCAGAAAGTTTTGAAAATGCACACTGAGAAGAATAAAGGAAGATAAGAGGGTGCGTAAATTATGTGAGCTGGCCACTTTTGGGATTATTTACCTGAACGAATAACCTAACGAAAAACCTAACGGTACTTTGTCTCTACCATGGAATCTTTCAAAATCTCCGACTACTATTTTTCGAATATCTATTTTCTAGGAAATCTAACACGCGACGTATACTCTTTTATAGAAATAATTTTTCATTAAAGTTAATATTAAAATTAAGCGTGCATGTATGTGTATTAGAGTAATTAAGATTTTTATTCATTTTTTAATTAAATTCCAAATGTTTCTTATTTATCTATTATTTATTGTAAATTACAATCGCGTTAATATTATTATTTTATTATTATTAATTATTTATATTAAATAATATTTCATTAACAATAATATAAATATTTTTATTATTTTATACTTTATTCCAAATTGTTTCTCTTTTCTTTTTCATATATTTTTAAATTTATCTTTTATCAAACAATCGTCATCCGATTAGCAGAATATTGAACCGTATAAAATTTATTAATAATAAATGTTTTTCTCGTGAGATAAAGAGAAAGAGAGAGTAGGATAAAAAAGAAAAAAAAATGGTGGAAAGAACCAGGTCTTTTAAAAAAAAAAAAAAAAAAAGAAAAAAAATGAAAAAAAAACAAAGATAAGAAAAAACTCGGGAGGTTTACAAAACGCATCGATAAACTTCAATTTCGTACAAACGAGGAAAAAGCATGCAGACCCGAATGTATATCTTCGACACGCCCCAACACCATGTAAAACCATGGACTCTTATCGTGACGGGGTCCAAACGTACCAAAGAGAAAGAGAGAGAGAGAGATAAGTGACCGTTTAGGTGATCTCTTTCAGATACCAGAAGAATTCTCGTTCGTTCCTTCGTTCTTTCGTTCATCGACACAAACAAGATTATCGTATTTTCAACATATTATATCTGTATCTTTCTATTATTCACCTATGATATTTTCAACATGGTTTTTGGATTCTGTTATTAGATAGACCTGCATTCGTACAACGTGTAGTTCAAGTTAGATGCAAATATCATTTTCTAACATGAACAAGACTTGTAAACAAAAAAATCCAATCAAACTAAATAAGATTTAAATCGAGGGGGAGTGGGGGAAAGGGATAGAAACTATGCATAGGATTTTTTAGGAAATAAATTGAAACATTATTATATTATTTATTTTTTTGAAATTCGATTTAAATGGTATAAATCGATCGAAATTAAAATGAATCAAAATTCTTATTTTATGATTAATATATTGTTTCACAATTCGATTTCCTCGTTTATTTCTTTTTTCTTTCTGTTATTTTTCGAAAAGTCAAACGCAATAAAAAGAAGATGGGAAAAGAGACAAAAGAAACAACATTTGTTATACCTGTCAGCATTAAAATGTCAATGAAAATCCGTGACGGCGTCTGACCTGACTGGCGTCGGTGCGAATAGTCGTCTACGCGATTTGGTGGCTTAGGCGCGGATCGGCGTCCTAAGGGAGAAAATAAAAGCAAAAAAAAATCAAAGGACGGTTCAAATATTATAAATTAACGCCGACGGAGAATTTAAATATATCACCGTGACAAAAGGGATACATTTCTAAAGAATCTTCATTCTAACGGGTTTTAACACACACACACACACACACACACGCGTAAAATTGTCCTTTGACGCTTGAAATTTCCACGAAATCATAAAAAGAATTAATAAGAAAGGAAAACTCGGACGAGAAGTTTCCTTTCTCGAAGAAGAAAAGAAAGCAGTTCTTTATTCGATTATATTTCTTATTGTTAAAATAATTATTTAAACTTTACTTTTAACACCTTTTAATATAGATATTGTGATTGATTTTTTATATTAAACTATATGTATCCAATGATTTTCCGATATAATAATAAATAATACTTAACTGCTTGGCGTAAGAAGAACACGTCGCAAAGGTTGGTTGACCTGTTCTCTCTCGAACAGGATCGATTTTGTGGATCCCATTAATCCCATTGGTCAACATTTGCGAATCAATCGGTAACTCGGGACGGGCAAACACGTCGTTCTATATCTATCTATACACACACACTAGAAGAACAAACACACGTACACACACGCACGAGTATATATATATATAACACTAACGTGAACGTTCAATTTGTTACAATAATTTATTCCTCCAGTAAAAGTGAAAAAAAAAAGGAATAACAAACTTCAAAGGTAATATTATTATCTTTACTAAACCCTTTTTACTTATCAATCCAAGAAATCTTTAAAAGAAAAAAATACCCTCCAACACTCTCCCCCGGATTCGCCTATTTAAATATGACAGAAAACACGTGTGGAACAAAAAGTAAGGAAGGAAGATGATCGCGTGGCAAAAATGTGTTGTCAAGAAAATGTCTAACACCGGTAGGACAAAGAAAGAAAGAAAGAGAGAGAGAGAGAGAGAGAGAGAGAGAYACACACACACGTTAGATTAAAATCAGTGAACTTTGAAACATCTCACTCTCAGTGGTTGAGTTTTTTCACTAGATTTGCTACGACTTGGGGAAAAACCTACTAGACCTTAATCTATATATATATATATATATATGTATATACATACATACTCCTTCGCGATGTGGTTTGTCACCAAAAGTTTCGGATCAAAGAGGAAGAAAAATAAGAGTAAGAGGTAAAGGAGGAGAAAGAAAGTGCAAAAGGGAATAAGAAAAGGAAAGGTTGATGTTAGTAAAAGAGTAGCAACCAGGAGAATGCTGTTTCTTATCACAGTGGCATCGACAACTGTGAAAGATCTCTTTTCCAAGGTGGACTGAGTAGAGAAAAAACGAAAGAAAGAGAGAGAGAGAGAAGGAAAGAGAATTTGGTCTTTTCTTTTTTCTTTTCTTTCTTAGGTTCCTTCTTCTTACTGGCTCCTTCTATTTCTTCCTTTCTTCTTCTTCTTCTTCTTCTTTTCTTTCTTTCTTTCTTAGTGCTGTCCTCGAGGAGGCAGGTCTGCTCGTTTGACCCCCCACTCCTTTAAGACAGGAGGACCTATCTCTCCTCCAAATAGGTCTTGTAGTACTTAGGGTTCATCAAGATAACGTTTGCCTGGCTTTGTGTCTCTTCCAAGAGAGAAAGAGGAGTATAGAAACGCGAGGAGGGTAGTTGGGGTGGTTAGGGGGGCAGGAGGCGTTGGGTTGCTTGTGTATGTGCGTTTAATACTACTACTACTACTACTACTACAATATATGCTTCGGTGGCAACCAACTGAAAGAGAGAAAGAGGAAACATATTGTAGGTGCCCTACGCGAGGACCGAGTGGAACTTTACGTTTTGCCCTTTTCGGCTTGCCAGAGCTTTTAAACAACTTCGTTCCTTTACTTTTTTCTTTTTTTTCTTCTTAGTTCGTTCCTCTATTCTTTTTTCTTCTTTTTTTTTTATTTTATTCTTGCGACACACACTCGGGATAAGTGAACGAGATGTAAACATATTGTGAAAAGTTAACGGATCGTGGTGAGCGAACGTCGAATTGGTAAAATGGACCCGAAAAAAAATGGGTACTCTACGACTGTAACATTTTTTCCTTCCTTTTTCTTTTTCGTTTCTAAGAAAAGACACTTTGTTGTCTCCGTTCTTTATTCTTTTTTTATTTTAACTATCTTTATTGGTAAGATAAAGAATATTATTTATTATTAAAAATATATTACTATAACGATTACATTTCGATTATGGTAATAATATCGTAGATGCTTTTTTTTTTGTTTTTTTTTTTTTTTATTAATAAACAAATATACCAATAAATTTAAAAGTAATCTTTACTGACGCGCGATACATTAACAACACGGATTGTAAATTCATAATAATATTACGATTACAATTAAGTGTAAGTATATATTATAGATAAATAATAGAAAACGATGAGATTGTCTATCTTTTTGTCATACTTATTTTTGTATTACGTTAGACAAACAAAAATTATTAAATGAATATAATATTTTTTACGCGCGTATATATTTTATTTTCAAAAGGAAAATATTGAACCGTTCTACGAGATATACGATTAATCCTTTAGCATTGGCTAAGTTTTATTCCAAGAGAGACAAAAAAAAAAGGGAAGAAGAGAGAGAGAGAGAAAGAGAGAGATCGTTTTTCTTTCGTTAAAACTTATTTTCAACGAAGTCTTTCTCTCTTTCGTAGAATAAAAGGGGTGAGGTGTGGGGTTGGGTATAAGGATGGGGAATGATTCTCTCCTCCTGGCGTGATTCCACCCCCCTTTCGTAGAAATTTATCAGGCCGTTGGAATTAATCCGGCATTAATTCTAATCGTCCGGCGATTTATTAGCAGACGGTAAATCTACTCTTAAGGGAAGTTCTTGGAAGAAAAGGGCGCCGGCAAAGTTTTCTCGCTCGCGGCATTCACTCGTCGTAGTGAAGGAAAACGTAGAAAGGAAGATAAAAACACTTGAAGGAAAGTAGGAAGGAAGGAAGGAAGGAAGAAAAGAAAAAAAAAAAGAGATAAAAGAAGGATAAAAATCTACTTCGATTATCTTAACTTTTTTATAACGGGGTTATCAATAATCAATCGAAAATTTTCATTTAGAATATTTTTTGTTATTACACTTTTTGTAGAATTAAAAAATTTAATTTAGATAGATTTATTTGTGAATATATTTTATGTTATTTAAAATTATTATAGAAATTAATTGTGTTTCATGTGAATTATTGTAGAATTTTTGTTTTTATCTTTATGATAAAAATTACGAATAGTTTTTTATAATATTTATATTGATTATAGTATAATATATAATAGTTTTAATTTTATTTATTTATTATAGGAATTCGTTTATTTAACGACAGAAAAAATTTGTCGACACTTTTCACAATAATCGTCTCAGATATGACTTTAACTGTAGTTTATATTTTTATTAACTTTAATATCTAAAATTCTTGTCTGAGAAAAAGAGAGAAAGAATCGTACAATTATTATATAATATATATTTGTGTTTGTTTTTTAATACAATCGTGAAAATCTTTGAAGATATTACTTATATTTCATGTCAATATAGAAACTAATTCACCGAGTATCAACGAAAATAATATAAGGAGTAATAAAATTGATAAGAAAAAAAAAAAAAGAAGAAGAAGATAGAAAAATAGAAATTTTTAAGAGAATTCTATTCAGTCTTAAATAAACACGATTTAGATTTTTATATTTTTCAATCAAACAATACTAACAATAAGTCCGGAGAGAATATTTTGTTGAATTCTATCTGTGTGTTCTTTATTTTATAACATAAATTCACAATTTTAATATATTATCAAAATAATAAATATAAAAATGTTACCTTCAGCTTTTTTTTTTTAGTATAAATGACAGTAGCACTTAAGAAAACTCATCAATTTATCTTTAATGACTCGAAGAATGACCGGAAAAATAAAGAAAAAGAAAATAAAAATATAAATAATAAATAAAAGTAGAAAAATGTATGATACAATGTGGTTTTGCGGTTGAACAAAATTTTAATCATAAATAAACACACAACGGTAGCTTCTTTTTTTCTCGGTTTCTCGACAATAATAAGGGTGAAAAAAGAAATGGATAGAAAGGAGGAAGAAGAAGAAGAAGAAGAATAAAAGAAAAAGATAATAGAAAGAATAAAATAAAGACAAGGAGTGTAACTTTTCTCCGCCCTTCTGTTGTTATCCTCTCCCTTTTCTGTTAATTTACGACGTTTACTTTTTAACCGGATAACGCCTACCTTTCGGACTTTTAGTTATAAACCGAGAACAAGTTAAAATCGTAAAACTCGCGAGAATGAGAGAGGGAGGGAGAGAGAGATAGAAAGATATACGAAGGGGAACAATTTTGTAAAAAATATTTTTAATTTTTTTCTATCAATTTCTTTGTTTCCAACGAATAAATAGATTGTATCAATCGAAATAATATTTCAATTTTATTACGAACATTTAAAATAATTACAAATTGTTTATTTAAAAATATAAAATTCAATAAATGTTATTTCAAAATACAAGAATATTACAACACCATATTATATGTATATGAATAATTATAACAATATAAAACAAAGAAAACAAAAAAAAGATAACTATTAATTAAATTCATAAATATATATAACCAGTCGTATTATAATACAAATATAATGAATATAAAAAAAAACAAATAGAAAAATTCTTTATAACATATCATCAATTTCGATTAATTCCAATAATATATTATAAGCTTATTGTTATAGAAAAAGAAAGAAAGAAAGAAAAGTGTGCCATCGAAGGAAAAGTTATTATCGTTCGAGAATTTGACTTTTGGGAGATTGGAAGGGAAAAAAAAAGTCAAGAAAAGAGTAGAAAAGAAAAGAAAAGAAAAGGAAAGAAAAGAAAAGAAAAGAAAAGAAAATCAGGAAAGGCGTTATCGGTAAAGAGGCCCCCGAGAGAAGAAGCAAGATTCTCTCTCTCTCTCTCTCTTTCTTTTTCTTTCTTTATCCATTTCTTTATCGTTTTCTCTGTTCAACCCCTAAGCTTGGACCAACAGGAGCAGAGGAAAGCAGTTGCACCCCTTTCTTCCCTCCCTTCACCCTCGATCTCTATTTTCGTAGAAGCTCGGGGCTGCCGTTTCGGTGTTCACACGGACACACACAAGGCCACCACTTACTTTTTCAAACGTCCTACCTTTATCCGAGGTTTCCTTATCGGTCGAACGCGTGCTACGCCAAACCGTGCCGTCCCGTAACCGGTCAACGAAGAAGAAGAAGAAGAAGAAGAAGAAATTGCCGAGTTTTCTCGCGTCCAAGCGGAAACATAAACCCAAACTCGCGTATCCTCTTTTTCATCTCACACATATTCCTTCTTTTTATTTATTTATTTCCTTACTTTTATTTTATTTTTTTGTTTGTTACAAAATATAACAATTTACTTATAATATATTGAATAAAATTTAATATTGTTCTTTCTCTATTTCTCTTTCTCTTTCCATTTTTTTCTTTGTTTTATTTCATTTGTTTTTTCTTATCTTTAAAAGTTACAATAAGAAAGTATTTTTTTATTATACGTATTAATTTATTTTCCATTTGAGTATATTTCTAATAATATTCTTTTATACGTTATATTATCATTAGATTCGATCAATTATTCTTTATTCATTTCTACACGTGTTACATTATTTTATCCTTATATTTTTATTTAGACAAATTAAAACAATGCGCGTTACAATGGGAACGAGTTTTGCACGAAGGATATTTATTTTTATTCGTACGAAGATAAATATATATATACATATATACATTTATTTTTTTGTTCGCTATTCATAATTAACGTAGACAATAGAATTTATTTATAGATTTTAATTTCCATTCATATATATATATAGATAAAATAGTTTTTTTATTTGTTCAATATCTTTTTGTGTTATATATTATTAATGATAGACGTGACATTGAAAGATGATTTATCATAGTTGATACGGAGACAATAGCGATTTTCCAAGTGAAGATGTAAACCGTGTATAATTATCGTGATATCAGGTTTTAGTATATAACTGTGCATACAAGTATATAGGATAATACATATATATATGTACATACTATTGCATATTCTCTTTCTAACTCTGTGTGTGTGTGTGTGTGTGTGTGTGTGTGTATGTGTATTTCTCTATGAACGTGCTCGAACTCTCGACTCTCGAAGCAGAAAATAATAAATCGATACCGACGTCGACGCGTCGCGATATCCGCCGAACTTCGGAAGCTCCGCGTAGCCACGTAAATTATGGTTATTCTCTTGACTCGAGCTCTTCCTCTTCTTCGTCGTTACGCCAATGGAATAACCGATCGGAGCAAACAAATATCTACTTGGACATCCCAAACCAGTCAATCGATACCCAACAAAATATCTTTTTTTTTCTTTTTAAGCCTCTCCCTTCCCGTAACCCTCACCCCATTCACACTTACTTTCTAAATAAAAAAAAAAACAAATATTTTCTATAAAATATTACACGCGCGTTGAAATAATTTAATAGTTTTTTTTTAGAGTTATATTTCTTTTGGCGCGTTTTGGGAAAGTGAAGTTAGATGCGACCGAAAAAATCGACACCACGAAGTTGTCGATATTTACGCTAGGCGCGCGCAACGCGATTTCAAATTTATCGGTATGAAGTTAATTTGTAAATAAATAAATTAGATTGTACATATTTTAATTAAAACCTTAATCAATGGTATTTAATATCTTCATTTTATATTTTATCATATTATCGTATTTTCGACAAATGTAGAGTATTATATTGGTACGCGAGATAATTGAAATTATTTTTGAGGTTATGTTCGTTTTGATACGCGCTAAAGAAGTATAACTTCTTACGTGCGTACATAAGTACACACAGTAGATTTTTGAAACTACGAATGGAAGATAAAATAATCGTAAAAATAAAAAAAAAAACAAAAACAACAATTATTTCTTTATGTATATGATTAATTCAAATCAAATTCTATAAGATCTTCCTTAGATAATGAAATATTATCGAACAGAAATATATAGTAGGATAATAATCGGATATAAATGAAAATCATTGGATCCGTTACTAAAGTAAATATACATATCCAACGGGGGAAGAAAAATCGTGCAATTCGCCGGACGATAAATTCCAGCTCGTTTTCGCAGCTCGTTTTCGGTACGGTCAATCAACATCGTGTTCGAATTCGATCGATCGCGTTATTATTATAACTCTCTTCTACATTCATATACATATATATATCTATTACACATATATAGATAAATCCAATACATTTGAATATACATGTAAAACATGTCAATGGATTTTCATGTATTAAACAAACACCCTGGCTAGAAAATATAAGCCATTTAAATCGTTGAACACGGTTAGCGTTTATTCCGTATGGCTCCTCTTTCGTATAGGCGGGAACGAAAGAAGAAAAATAACAAGACTAGAAAGAAAGAAAGATTGGAAGAAAGAAAGAAAGAAAGAGAGAGAGTTGTAAAACTGAATCGATAGGTGGAGTTTTTCAGGAAGTGCCGCTAGAGGCGCTAGAGGTGGGGAGAGCGATAGGCGGAGTCAAGCTGATTTAGAGCCGCCATTTTGTGACAATGGACGAGGGGGGGTATATGCCTATCTGATTGGCTGATCTACGGACTTCTCTCGTCCTGGACAAGCTTCTACAGATTGTTCGGTTGTACTCCGCCGGTACTCCAACCAGTCCAGCCAGCCAGCCAGCCAGCCGGCGACTCGGCAACGCAGCCAACCCCCTCCTACCCTCGTTCACCCTCTCTAATGCTTCCCCCTCCCATCCCAATTCATTCTCTCTCTCTCTCTTCTTCTCTATTTCTATACGCGTGTCTATCTTTCTCTCGCTTCTCGTGCAACGCCGTTTCCCCTCCATCGCTTTTCCCCCACTCATCCAATTTTATACCTCCTACTCTTATTCTTTCTCTTTCCCTCTCTCTATTTCTGCATATTCTCGAACGCTTCTTATTCTTCTTCTTTCTCTTCTTCCTCTTTCACGTGCGTGTTAAAGCCACGCGAGTTCTCCGTCATTTATTTTTTACTTCTTCTCTCTTTCTTTTCTTTTCTTTCTTTCTTTTTTTTTTCTTATTTATTAGATCATACAAAAATTGTCTATTAAAATCCCTTTTTTCTCGCTATAGAGTGTACTTCTGGGGATTTATATTTAAAATACTTTTCTTATTTCTTTTTCAATATTTCGTTAACACGCGGTTGGAAATTAATATTTGTATATAATTTAATTATTCAAATTAATTATAATGATATGTCGATAAATTCAACATTGGCTTAATATATATTATTAAATGCAAATAAATTAAAAAAATTTGGGTTAGATAATACGAAGAAAACAAAAGAAAAAAAAAAAAAAGTGTAGAGCTGTATTTCAAATGTATCGCTTTAGATGAAACCGATAGATAATACTATACGCATATACCTCTTTATATCTATTTATTTGATGAATTATTTTATCGATCATTATCGTTCTCTCTCTCTCTCTTTCTCTTTTTTTTCTTGTTTTAAATCCTCTCCATCTCTCTCTCTCTCTCTCTCTTTCTCTCTTATCCACATTGTTATTGGAGATGGTGAAATCGGTCGAGTTTTTTGTCGGAGGGTGGGAACGATATATCTCGATCAAGGGAGCAGTATCTCATCTAGATAGGAAGGAGCCCGTGGCGATGGTAGCCGCATCGAGATCGGCTTACTCGCGCTTGAAAACGAATAACAGACGAAGACAGATCCAAAGAGAGAGAGAGAGAGAGAGAGAGAAAAAGATAGAGAATCCTGTGATGCGTACACCAGTTTTTTTCTCTCTCTCTCTCTCTCTCTCAGTCTTTCTATCTTTCTATCTTTCTCTTTTGTATCTTCGACGTGATCTTTCGCGCGTGGCACGCGCCACGCTTTCCCCGATTTGATCTAAATTCGGGCACCGATCCTACCATGCACAACTACTATTTACTAATTTAGTTTTACTATATATATGGTGTGTGTGTATATGTGTGTATGAAAGCAAGAGAGAGAGAGAGAGAGAGAGAGAGAGAGAGATAAAGATGGTTTCTCTTTTCTGTATTCGTAAGCTCTGGGTATTTACTTTACCATACGCGCATGCGCAACTTACATTCGGTTTTTCTCCTCTCTCGTTTCATTTCGTTTCGTCTCTCCTCTCCTCTCCCCTCCACTCCTCACGACTCCTTTCCAATTCCTTTCCTCTTTTCTTCTCGTTTTCGTCTCGTCTTCTATCCTTTCATCAAAGAAATCTCACTCGACACCTTCTTCTCTCATGATTAATCTTCTTATCGAGATGGAATTTGTGTTTTTCTTAGATATGCTCTATATCTTTTGATAAGATGATCGTCAAACATCTTTGATATACTTTTGAAAAATGTGATAACACTTAATTAGAATTTGCAATGATATTAGATAATAGTTTTATTTTATTATTCATTTTCATATCAGAGATACGCGCGTATCTTGAGACAAATTGATATAATTCCTTGGCAATGAAATTCTTGTATCTATCTATCTATTTATCTATCTATCTATGAATACGCGATGTAATTGTAATAATTGTAATGATTTATATTTAAAAAAAATATGAATAATATTTTGAATACGAATCAATCGATAGATTTTGTTTGTCATCAAGTTAAAAATAATACTTTATATACGGAGTTATAAATAATTTAAAATAAATATAAAATATATTATAAAAGATATATAGCATTAGATCGATGAAACAACATTTTTCGCGTTGATACAATAAACAAAATAAAATTGAAAAGAGCATACAAGAAGAAGAATAAGAATAAGAATAAGAAGAATAAGAAGAAAGGAAACAATCCGGTGCATTCGTAGCATCTTGAAAAGTCTAGCAAAGTATGCGATTAATCTGCATAAACGAGCATTCCCGATGTTGGAAAAGTAAGTAGGAAAACACACACGGTTGAATATCTAATATGCAAATAAAGGTAAAACTACGAGAGTTAGTGTTCTCTATCTGCTACTTTAATAAATACATACCTAGTTAGTAGCGTATGTGTACGTTGAAGTTAAATAGTATTAGTATTATACCTAGCTAGCTAGCTAGCTAGAGTGACGGAGAAATGGTAGTGGTGGGGGTGCAGGGATTCTCAGTGGTGGGAGAGAAAGATAGAAAGAAAGAAGGATTGAGAGTGGGAGTGAGAGAAGTGAAGAGAAGAGAGCGGAGATGAGTCAACGCCCGCGGTAGGTTGGACCGTTGGTAGGACTCGTAGGCGTAACCGTAGATAACCGAACGCTAACGAAGTTGATCGAAGCTGAGTGAACGTGGGGGCCACGTAGGCCCGTGTTTTCGTGCGCCTTAGTTCCGCGCCGGGTGCCACATAAGACGCATCGAGGGTCAGTGTTAACGCGCGCGCGCGCGTTTCTCTTTAACAATAATCATATATTACTTCTCTACTACTAATTTACAAACGAGTATGTGTATCTATTACCTCTTACCCCCTTCCTCTTAACAACAACAACAACAACAATATAACGTGTGATTAAAAGTTCAATAATTAATGAAGAATAAATACAAGTGTGTTTTGTAACGACGACAAACTAAAGTAATACGATTGACAAATCTAGTTCTCGTCTCATATTCGAATATCGTATTTTCTATTAACAATAAATTTCTTTTATGCGGAAGAAGAAACCATTGGAGATTAGTGGGGAAGAGAGATAAAGAACGTATTGTAAACACAAAAGAAGACAAAAAAAATAACAAGGAAATTTCAGTGCAAGAGTTCGTCGTCGCTACTGAACAATCGAAGTCGATTGGACGAAATAAAGGGACACTAAGTTTTATAAACAAAATAACTACGAAAGGAAGAGAGTGAGAGAGTGAGAGAGAGAGAGAGAGAGAGAGGGGTGGGGGAGTGAAATAAAGAAGAAGAAGAAAGGACAGGAAGGAAGGAAGGAACAAAATATATTACGAAAACGTTCATTAAGAAACGCGCCACGATGTGCTGTTGTGTGTGTGTACGGTGTAAAGTGTTGGTGGTAAAATAGTGATAACTGAGATATTTTTTTTGTATATATATATATACATACATATATATATATAAAATCTTTAAAAAAAATCTTATATACGATAATATTGACGAAAAGAAGAAACAAAGAAAAGAAAAGAAAAGAAAGAACAACAAAAACAAAAGAAACTACGATCACACAAGTTGGTACGAATTGGCAGCTTTTTTAAGAAAGCTTGCCGGTTCGTTCCCCCGGCATCATCCCTGCAGTTTTTTTGTTGTCTTCTTGCTGCACTTCTAATTATCGGCTCGTTGTTTCTTTCATCTGCCCCGGGAACCACGCTTTTTGATAAGGTAGGTGAAATTAATTTTTTCGATCGGTGTGTATATATCTTTTGATATCGTGTTACCTCGGCGTGGATCTTCGTCATCATATCGGATTATCATCAAATTTATATCGTAATCTAGTTAATAGATAAATTATATCGTATTTATCATATCATATCATCGGCCCCCCCCCGGTCTCTCTTTGTCTTACTTTCATCAACGAAACAATTGCCGAAAAACTTATCTCCAAATCATCATCATCGTCATCGGTTGTTCCAATTCTTATCGTGTTTTTTTTTTCTTTTTCCCTCACAAACTAGTTTGTGATATCGGAGTTTATTTATTGTCGATCAGTGTGCGTGGAACCGTTGCCTTGTTGGATAATCTGAAAGATTGATTTTTGGTGTAGATCTAATATCTTTATTACTCGCGCGGAAGATTGATTCTAATTGTATTATTACAACAGGGGGTACGTATATATTTCTAAATTTGGTTAATGAAAATCGACGATTAGAAGACGAATATCGATTGTTTAGATTATTATGAATAATCATGAATTTAAATCGTATTTATATATTCGAGTATAGGATTATTTATAATTTGTCGTAATGTGAGATTAGTAATAGAAAATATTTTCATTTAATTTGATATGGGGGAAATATCAACGAACGGTGGTGGTGCGCTGCAGTGTCATGGAAAACTGCATTTCTAATCGACATTACATTTTTCGGTTTAATTAAATAATTAATTAACTTTTATATTAATCACAATTATTGATTAATTATTTTTGTTCCCTTCTATTCTTTTTTTTTCTTTTTTTCTTTTTTATTGAGTTCGGTGCATTTGTCAATTAATTGTTGGCGATATAGATCATTCTGATGATCATCATCGTGTTACCAGGATACATACTTTCAAGTTTATTTGATCTTGTAGGATATATTAGCACGCGACGGATGCAAAGTAACTAAATATAGACTCGTCAAAGACGTAATCTAGGTTGCTTGAAAATGCTTTAGAAAAGAGAAGAGAGCGGAGAAGATGAGAGAGAGAAAGAAAGAAAGAAAGAATGAAAGAGAGAAAGAAAGAGAGAGAGAGAGAGAGAGAGAGAGAGAGAGAGAGAGAGTGAGTGAACGTAGGTTTCCGACGGGGTCGTTTGAATCGTTTGAAAAGCTACGCGAATTAAATTAATTTATGCGAGTTGGCTGTGAGCCTTCTTCTTAAATCTATGAACGTTGCCGAAGTTTCTCTTTATATCATTTCAACAAAAATTCATTAACATTTAACATATTACGATTAGACGTTTAGTTTTGTTCTTCATTAACGCGAATAAAATATAAAATGATTATTTTCTCATCGATATATTACAGATAATATAAATAAATGAATATAAAATTATCTCGAATCATTGTGTTAAAGAAATAATTAATCAATCTAATAGAAAAAATTGTATATAGAAGTGAATTGTTATGTTGTTAGTTAGTTCAAAAATAAAAAAAAAAAAGGAAAAAAAATTAGTTTTAGTTTCAGTTTTTTATTTTTAAAATTTAAATGTATTGAGATAGAATATATAATAGTTGTTTCTTGAATTTTTGTAAAAAAGAAAATTGGTATCGGAAGCCTTCCAAACCCGTGTAAGGGACGGAGTATAAATAAATAAAAATAAATATAAACCATTTCCGTGAATTGTCTTATCTCGTATTGTATACTTTATTGAAACTTTTTAAAAAACTAATATTAACATTTTCTAACCTTAAGCGAAAATAATTTCGAAAATAAATTCATCGTTAAATTTAGGACAGTAATAGTAATAGTAGTAGAAGTTGTGTGTCACAGAGTTCCGATTTAAGTATTTATTCGAATTTGAATTTCATTCCATTTGTTTTCTTTTTTTTTTATGTATGCACCACTCTATATGATTTCATTTTTGGTTCGAATAATAGCAGCGGGAGGGGGGGAAATGATTGAATTTCTTTTGGAATGAGTGTGGATTGGTTAAAAAAGAGTAGTGTGTTGTTGTTGGTTGTGTTGTTGTTGAAAGGAGGATGAGTCCAGTAAAGAAAAGAAAAGAAAAGAGAGAGAGAGAGAGCTTCGAAAAAAAAAACGCAATCGTTAAGGCGTAAAAGCGAAGAACGGGGATTTGCTTTGACGGGAGAAACGAAAGTCGAGTACGCTCGAGTGGCCAACAGCTCCGTCGGGTAGAGAGGAATTTGAGGTTGCAGAACAGGTAGCTTGTGTGCTAGCTAGCTAGCTAGCTAGTCCTCAACTTCAACTTTATCCTTTTCTTCTATTACTTTTCCTCAATAAAGAATCATCTTTTCTTTATGGAATCGTCGAAAAGAAAAATTCTATGGTTATAGTATAAAAATGATGGAAAAAATTAAATAAGGGAGTAAGGAATTATGTAAAGAAAGAAAATTTGTATATATTATGTGTATGTGTGTGTATATATATATATATATATACTTCGAAGTTAAATAATTCGATAAATTTTCAACGATAAAAATGTCCTTAAAAGGGAAAAAGTATTATTTCAAAAAGGAATCATATAATAATAGTCGTTGAAAATATTTTCTTCTCTTCTTCTTCTTCTTCTTCTTCTTCCTCGTCATACACATTTTTCGTGCTTTTTTCGATATTTTATATTTTATTTATTTATTTTTAAGATTATTCTTTCCCCAAAGAAGATATTTTCGAATATTCTTTTTATATAAGTATCTATATATATATTTTTTATTTTTTTTTTTTCTTCTGTTCCCATTCGTTTATTCTTCCCATTTTCCGGTATTCGAAGACCAAAAATGTCGAGGAGAGATGTGAGAAATAGAAGAAGAAGAAGAAGTAGAAGTAATAGTAGAAATTTTCGGGCTCGTTTATTACCGTTAAAAAAGTGGAGTTTCTTTTTTTTTTTATTTCGACGATCGAAAAAGATTCGCAAGTAAAAAAAAGGTGTACGGTATTATTATTATTATTATTATTATTCCATACCCTGAATATGTATAGTAATTGCCAATTTGCAAGTATAATAAACGGCCCACTGTGGAAGGTTTCTGTTTTCGTTTATTAGCCGCGAATTACCCTCGTTTATTAGCAAGACGATGGTGCATTTAAAGTATCTTTCCTTTTTTTTTTTTTTATTATTATTGTTGTTCATTTATGTAGAATTCGAGTAAACGCATATTACCTTATTTTAAAGTATTCCAAGTTTTACCGTATTTAAACTCTTAAGAAAATGTACAATTTGTAAGTACGTCACGGATATCGTTTAACACTTGTGTCTAGTTTTACATATATTTTTTGTTCTCAAAAGAATTAGAAATATGATCGATCGATCGTTTGACGGTTAGAAACGTTTGTTTGTTTTAATGATTAAAACTAGATCATGCTGTGCTTATGTTAACATATCGTAAACGTATAAATCATAATTTTGTCTCAAGTCCCGTGGAATTAAAATGAAAAACTTGTTTTTTTTTTTGCAATTTGTACCTTTGACAAGTGATTTTATTATTTCAATTTTATTTACTTTATAAAACTGTAAAAAAAAAAAATATTTAACAAATAATACTCTTTCGTTATAGTTTTTGTTCATAACAATAAAAATATATATATATATATATATTCGTTATAGTTTTTGTTCATAACAATAAAAATATATATATATAAATATACATAATATGTATTTATATATTTTACTGGATATTTTATTATATTAGGTATTAAGTATACCTAACAGTAAATTACTATAAAAAATTTCCTATAATATTGTTACTAACATTGAAATAAATATTATACGGTTTTTTTCCCATATCGATGCAAACAACTTTCTACATGTAGATAAAAAGAAATATCGTCGTAATGATTACAAGTTTAGGCTTTTACCTAGAATTATTCTTATCAGATAAGGATAATATTTGATAACCATAATATAAATCTCAAAGAACATTCATTTAATTTTATTTGTTTTATAACGTTCTAATTTTACGAGGAATTTGTATATTCCTAATAAGTAATGTAAGAATTTCGCATTAGAAATATTAAATCAAATATTAATCCAATTATTATGAAAAAAAATTATAAATATAAATCATATAAAATAATAAATCGTATATATATAATATAATATACCCCGTGTAATTATATTTATAAATATTTATAATATGACATGAGATGTTTCCTATTTGGATGCAATTTGTGATCTTCAAATAATCGAATCCGCGACCTTCTTCTTGTTGTGTCGTCAACATGAACGGTATATTCCTCAAGAAGATATCGGCTTTCGTTTTATAAGGGAAAGGAAGAAGAAGAAGAAGAAGAAGAAGGAGGAGAATAAAAGATCGAAACGATAGAGGGATTCGATAGGGGGTCCGATATATGGGACCCCATTGCTCGACCGACGGCTACGATTGTACGCGAGTTTCGAACACACATCTTTTTCTTACGATCTTACATTTTTTTTTGTCTTCTCCTTTCCCATATTTCTACGATACATTTTTCTTAAATAATAACCATCCCCTATAGAAAAATAAGGGAATAGTGGTGGTTATGGCATAAAAAACAATTTAGTAACCGATATTAAAATAAGCTTTAAACGTCGTATTCGAATTTTTTAGACTCGTAAGTAATTTTGTGTATTTCTTTGTTTTTTTTTTTTTTGTTTTTATGGGAAACCTGTCAACGATAACTTGAGTGAATTGTGTGTTGGGGATTGGAAACATCGTAATGGGGTGATTGTGAATTTTTGTATTATTATTATTTTAAAAGATTATAAAATGATTTCGGAATATTTTGTTGTTTATATAATATAAGGTGTTAATGATAAATTCTTTCGTATATATTGTACGAATCGAAAAGGAAGGAATTTGTTTGTCTTTTTCTTGTTGGGGTTTGAAAGAATACTTTTGTGATCTGTAAAAATCTCTTTTCTTGTTATTCGAATGAAATGATTTGAAAATCTTCTATGGTGGTATACCAACGTTAATAATAATAATACTTTTGTGTGTTGCCACATAATGCATGAAAAAGACAAATTTTGTCTCTTTGGCTCGATAAAATATAGTTTTTCTAACATGGCCATAAATCTTTTCTAATTCTCAAGAGTTGAGTGACTTTTAACATTTTCCGTTAAGTAATGAAGATGTTAACAACCGTTGTTGCTTTTGTGAAACATGATATTATATATCCGAATGATATGATTATTCGTTTAGAATCAAATTCAATTGAATTGAATAATTCGAACAATTTTTCTATGATTTATTATCGCTTTAAATTTTAACTATAAGAAAATGGTTGGATATTTTTTTGGAAATACAAAAAGCGAATATATTTCTAATTAGGATTTTATTTGATTCTTCTTGTGCATTTGAATATTCTTCTCGCGATAATGTGGTGTAATAGAGAAAACCGTAATATTTTATATCAGTAAAACGAATAAAATATTTCGTGATTTTTTTTTAATAATGATATATGCGCGTGTTAGAAGAATAGAAATTAATTTAAGAAAAAAAAAGATATCGAAATGAATTTATTAAAAAATAAAGAAAGAAAAACAAATTGGCGTTTTTGAACAATCCAAATCCTCTCGACGATTGTGCGCAAATTTTACGCGGTAGAGAAATATAATTTTACTTTTTTTTTTTTTTCGTCATAACGCGCCAGGGCACGTGGTTTGCACCTGCCGAAAAAATGTTGACCAGTTTTTTTTTTCTCTTCTTTTTTTTTTTTTTTTCCGTTACTTTCAAGGAAGACATATTTAACGATTTTTAAGATAAGATTAGAAGTCGATACAAAATCGAATTGATGGTTTCGATGGAACTCTCCGACGATTATATTATTGTTGGGTAGATTCTTTGACTTTGGGACGAGACGTGTGTATTTTTGGATAG
>NW_014569715.1:165656-188663 GCF_001313835.1 Polistes canadensis
ATATATATATATATTTGTTAAATTTATCTTTTAATTACTATATGTTAAGAGATAGATCTACGTATGTAAAAAATTATTTTTAGTAGTTTTATAAAATCTATATATGTGTTAAACTTATCTTTTAATTACTATATGTTAAAATAGAGATGTACGTATATAAGAAATTAATATTTTTATTTTATTTTTTAATATTTTTCAGTTACGTGTGAAATATATTCTTTCTATTTTTTTTTTCTTAATATTTAAATTAATCCTGATAAATTGCAATTATTTCGATATGTCTATTGTTTCGCGAATAAGATTGGCATAAGTTTAAAGAATCGTTGAAATAATTGGTTCGATATTTCGAAGGGGGTGGTGGGAGTGGGTTGTGAACGTTTCGAAACGGCACACAATCTTTTTTCTCTTTTTCTCTCTCTTACTTTTTCCCTGGTTTGATTACGTCATCGATGACCTTGATCAGCCACGAGCTTATTGATAAATCGTTTTGTGCCACTTTATCGTCGAGTACCTCAGTGTGTTCTAACTAAAGCACTGATCAGGTGGTAATTAAAGAAAGATCTTCCATTTTGTTTTTTTTTTGTTTGTTTTCTAATCAAAATCTCTCACTCTCGTTGTTCCTACACTTTCAAGATTTTCTATCTAATTCCTTTTGGTGGTAAGTTTCTTATTACAATTTGTTTAATCGTTGTATAGAAAATTTTGTTGAAAAATTGTTCTTTTTATCAAACTCGTTGTTGCGTAATTTCTTTTTTTTTTTTTTTCTTTTCTTTTCTTTTATCGAAACAAGTTTCAAGTGTAAAATAAATGATCTTCTATTATTTAAATCATTTTCATTTAAAATCAAATAAATAAGATCAAAGTTAAATATGACATATATTCGATATATGATCATTTTATTAAAACTAAAATAAAAAGAATGAAGAAAGAATATAGAATTAACGATATATAATAATAATAATAATGTATAAATAATGTTTAGAATGAAATTGTGCGTAATGATGGTGGCTGATTGACGTTTCTTATTTACAATGTAATCGAGTAGGTTTATCTATGGTTTGCCATAAGACAACGACGACGAGAACGAAGCGTTGGAGGTCCCATAAAGACTATGACAAATTATTTCTACTAGGTTATAAACGGGAATATAAATCTTATTTGTTCGCGTCTCTCTAAACGACTATCGATATTCTCACGTATCGAGTTACATGTAATTTACGAGATACGCGTTTTCCTTCTCTTTCTGTTCGTTTAAGAAGAAGAAGAAAAATGCAAACAGAAAAAACCACTTACACGATACTTCCAACTATCATCTAACTATACTATAATAATTTAAACTCATTGTGTGTGTATGTGTGTGCAGAAGAAATAACAAAAAATATATATAAAAATAAGAAAACAAGTTTGTGAGAAAAGGAGGGGGTAATGCAAGAAATAAGAATTTTTATTTTCATTTATTATTCGTTCGTTCAATTAGAACTAATGCGCGAACCCTTGAGACAAGGATAAAAAAATTAAAAAAAAAAATAATAAAAAGAGTTTTTCAAACGATCGATCGATTTTATGTTACATATTGATTGATAATTATTCTAATCGAATTAAGGTATTCATTCGTTTTATTTCTCTTTCGTTTGAAGTATAATTATTATTATAATATTGATGTGTGTCAATGGATTTAAGATATGAAAAAAAAGAAAAAATAATATCTGTAGTATTATAAAAAAAAAAAGTTTCTATTTTTATATTCACGAAAAAGAATTATTATTCGCAAAGATATATTCATAATATCCAAAAATAATTTATCATTTTGATTAATATTCTAACAATATTTATCATAATATAAGAAAGTAAGACAAAGAATTAGAAAAATGAAATAAAATTGTGTATAATCGATAAAATAGAATCAACAATATGATTTATGAATCATCGGAATATTCTAATAAAAATTTTTGTTTGTTTCAGCGTGCGCCGAGGCAGAGATAAATCATCGATTAGAAAAATAATAACCCTCCTCCTCCTCCTCCTCGAGAGAGATAAAACTATAAGCAAACTCTTTTTCTATTCCGATTGGTCAAATCAATGAATTTATATCTATGAACACAGGAAGGAAGGAAGGAAGGAAGGAAAAGAAAGGAAAGGAAAAGAAAAGAAAGGAAAGGAAGGATTAATATAATCTCAAATATAGAACAAAATTGAGAGAAAAAAAATAGAAGAAAAGAGAAGAAAAGAAATGACGATGAAGTAGTGTTATTGTCATTTAGAATTATCCTAATCCAAATTTTCTTCTTTTCCTTTAGTTATTATCTAAATATATATTTATTTTTTTGTTTACTTTTTATTTAGATATACGTCCTAAATCTCTCTCTCTCTCTCTCTCTCTCTCTCACTCACTCACTCTCTCTCTCTCTCTCTCCCATTTGCAAATATCTTCGTAAATATTTCCTTCCTATTGGATAATTTTCCATCGTCGTTCGGACAAACGAATAAGTGTGTGAAATATTTTGGAAAGAAATAATTTGAGGGTTTAATTAAATTAGGAGGTGGTGTTTGGTGGTGGTGATGGTAGTGATGGTGATGTTGGCATTTTAATGAAAAGGAAAAGTTTAGAAGATTGAAAAAGAAGAAGAAGAAGAAGAAGAAGAAAATAATAAAGAAAAGAAATAAATTAATAAGAGAGAATAAGTATTATTACAATAAAAAATAAACTTTTTTCATGATGGATATGAGCAGCGAGTCTAGTGCAGCAAGATGGTACGAACCACCCCGAACGTCCCTGGAGCCGCCCTCGGCGGCAGCCGCTGGGGTGGCCGGAGTCGTTGGCAATCCCACCGACTACAGGGGTTACTACCCCCATGCCGGACCAACCCCCCACCACCCTGCCGCCGCGGCGGCGCACTACGCCCACAGTGAGTACGACCATCTTCTACTCTTTTTTTATTTTAGTTTTAGTTTTTTTTTTTATTCTTTTTTTGTTACTCCTTATATATATATATATTTATTCTCAAAGGATTTTTTTGGTCGTCGAGATTAGGAATTTTTATAAAAGTTATTTTTTTTTTTAAATGTCACAGGCCTTTTTATTTGTTTGTTTATTTATTTATAATCATAGAAATTGGCTATAATTTTGATATTAAGTATTTTTTTTTTAATATGTAAAATATATCATTGTTTTAGATTAATATGTATTTTATCTTTTTATTTTATTTTCAGTTATGTAGATATATAATAATTTCAAGATATATTTTTTTAGATACAAATGTTCAATATATATATTTCAGTTAAATAATATTTATGTAATATTTATTTGATATATCGTTAGTCGATAAATTTAATCAAAATTATCGTTCAAATTGAAACGATATTTTGTATTAGATATCTCATATAGTATATAATACTTTATTTTATTTTAAAAAAAGATACATAAAAACGAGTGTCATGTAATAGTTCAAACCTATTGAACACAATTATTGTAATATATTTCTTGGAGAACTACATTCTTGGATAACTCGTGATGTATTATTCATATAATGTCATAATTATACATTGTGTATCCAGGTGGATATTGCTGATAGTTCACTGGGAATTGACAACGTTATTCATAGTGATTTCTTTTCTCGTCTGTTTAGATAGCTCGCGTGTGTTAAACAAGAGATATATCTCTATTATAGTTGAGTGTTTTGATTTCTCTGTGGTTAGTAAGAAAAGAAGAAGAAGAAGAAAAAAAAAAGAAATCTTTTGATTAGGTGTCTAAGTAATAAGTTTACACATACAACACAACACCTATTTGTTGCGTTGTTGGGAAAATTGCGATAGCTATTAAAAAACGTTTTCCTTTTTATTTTCACTCGGAATAATTTTGTATTTAAAAATATAATCAAAGAAATAGAAGAAGAAGAAGAAGAAATAGAAATAATATTCTTTCTGTTTTTCTTTTTTTTTTTTTTTTTAAAGAGAGTTGAATTACACGAAAGTCAACGACGTGTTAAATATATTACACGAGTATAAATAATTCTCCTGACCGTATAAACTTTTTAATAATAATAATAACACAGTATTTTTAATGTGTATTATGAAAATGAATTTTCATATCTAACAATTAGTATTATTATATTTAATTGAGCTAATATTTACAATCTTTTTTTTTTTTTCCATAATATATCGAGATTTTGTATTTAAAAAAACCACTCGTATCTTGTTGGTAGTAAAATGATAGAAAATAAAATTATTAAAAATTGTTTAATTACTAATTACGGTCGTAACGACGATCCGACAGCGTAAAAAACAAATAAAAAAAAGAAAATATAATAAAACGAAGAGTGTCGTGTCGAAAAAAAAAAAAATTATGAAGGAATAGAACGAGTTTGATATGAACGAGAACACCACCTAGCTTTTAATCGAGGTGGTGTATACTCTAGTTGGTGGTGGTTGGTTGTTTCAACCCCTAAGGGGTTGGGAATAGAAAAAAGTCTCGGTTCAACGACCAGCTGCAACGAAACGATGCCGCCTCCATCCCCTTCTCGTACTCGCTAATTAAGATATTAATGTTTCATCTAGGACAAGAGATAAAAAGAGAGACAAAGAATGAGATAGATAGAAAGAGAGAGAGAGAGAAAGATAGATAGATAGATAGATAGATAGAGAGAAAGACTTCTCAGCTTTTAGTTCATTTGTTAATTACACGTTATCAAAACACCTGGAATATTTACTCTTATCATCTGTTTTTGCATTTTTCTTTTTTCTTTTTTAATTTTTAATTCTTTTTTTTTACTTTACTACTTCGAATAAATTCGACAACAAAAAAATTGTTCTCCACTTTAATATTCATTCAAAATGTGTATCGAATGAATGAATCATAGCGTTTAAAAATTAGATTAAAATATATTCACGTCTTATATATATATATATATAAATTATATATAAAATAATTGTGTATATATATATATATATTTAATTAAATTGTAATACAATTAATTTCAAATAAAAATACATCATCGATGATTCCTCTTCGAGTATGATAGTAAAGTAGTAACGTGTATATGTAACTTTTTATATATTAAATATATAAATATCATAATCCCAATTTAATTAAATTATAAATATATATTATATTATTAAACTTCAAATAATACAATATATATATATATAAAAATTCGGGTTCCACAAAAGGGGTTAAAATAATTCAAATAAAGTTTCAGTCAAATATTTTTTTGTTTTGTTTTTGTTTTCGAAGCACGATATAGAAGATGACGAAGAATAAGCGGAATTTGTCGAACAAAAAGAGATAGATAAAAGTAACGAAAAAGCAAAAGTGGTGGAAGAGTAGAGAGGAGTGGTGAAGAGGAGGAGGTGGGGTTTGTTAGGTGGGGTGAGACGGAGGATAAAGGGGGTAGGGGAAACTTGATCCAGCCGGTTAGATCGTCGAGGGCCTGGAACGCGATATCCCTGATTCGTGCCGACGTGCATGGATCATACTCGGGCCTCTGTTACCTCGCCTTGCCCAAAAAACGACCGTCCTAATCGGAATCAAATCTTCTTCTTCTTCTTCTTTCTTTCTTTCTTTCCTTCTTAACTCTTTTTATGTTTACTGGAGAAGAAGAAGAAGAAGGAAAAGAAGAAGTAGTAGTAGTAGATGATTTCCATGATTCCAAGCTTGCTTGCTTGCTTGCTTGCTTGCTTGCTTGCTTGCTTGCACTTGCTTCAAAACACCCAGACACACGAGGTACAGATAATCTTATGTTAATCCTTTTTCTTTTCTTTCTTTTTTCTATTTTTTTTCGCGGAGAGTCTAATTTCCAAGAAATCAGACGTTAGTTTCTTTTTTATCATCGCGCTTCAATCTCCATCTCCATCTCTCCATCTCTAGATCACCGTTTCCGTTTCGTTGAGAATTTATTTATCGTTGTAATATTTTAAACAAAAGTTTTTTTTTACAATCATATAATACCGTTATTACATTATTATTACGTTAGAATATGATTATATTGTACAAATATTTAATATCTTGATTACAAATAGAAGGTGGGGAGGCGTTTACAAAACAAAAACATTCATCTAGGTTGAATTAGACGAATGAAAGAAACAAAATGAAGTAGGAAAATAATAAGAAATAAGAAATAAAATAAAATATTAGATAAAGAATAGGGAGTAGTCTGTGGTAATAGTAATAGTAATAGTAGTAGTAGTAAAAGTTAAAAATACTAAACAAACAAGGTAGATGGACGCATGCAACGGGATGCATAATGCACGCACGGTGGTTGCAGCAGACAGGAAGGAAGCGCAGCCAACCGCGAAGCCCACGGGCTGCCTCTCGGAGAGGTGCATACGTAATTGCAGGCCACGCGGGAGGCGCTGCTTTTATACCACATCTCACACACTAACACACACAGACAGATACTCTTTTACTCTCTTAACTTTAGCCCCTCCTTTCGTCGTTGCATCCTCCTCGTCCGATTCAAAGAAGAAGAAGAAGAAGTAGAGGGTCCGGGAGGGTTTGATTCTTCTTCTTCTTCATACTCCTCATTCTTGTCCTCATCCTCATCCTCATCCTCATCCTCATCGTGTCTCGTTGTCCATAGTTTCTTTCTGTGTTGTTGGTGCTGCTGCTGTTGGTGCTGCTGCTGCTGGTATTGGTACTGGTGTTGGTTCTGGTTCTGGTGTTGGTTGGTGGTGGTAGTGCAGCTTGGTTGGTGGTGGGTACTGCAAAATGTGTGCAACCGGCCGTCCGAACGGCGCCATCTTGCGCAAATGCACACGCCAACCGAAGGCGGAGCCTCTTTCCATTCTCTCTCTCTCTCTCTCTCTCTCTTTCTCTCTCTCTTACTCTCTTTCCTTCTGTAGGGAAGTTTTGTGCTCACTGGCAGATGTGCAGCCAGCTCGCGATGCAATTTCACTGCGATCAATCTCGGTCGTCCTTCTCCTTGCAAACCGCGTTCCTTCCTTCCTTCCTTTCTTCCTTCTTTACTTCCTTGGTTACTTCTTTTCTTTATATATATATTTTTTTTGGGTTCTTTTTTATCTTCTTCTCCCCTTCCATTGGCTTGGCTACTTACTTCTTCATTTTTTAAATTCGTCCTTTTTCGTTTTCTTCTTCCGTGTCACGGGAGCCACACAGTAGGTCCTTCTTCTTCTTCTTCTTTTTATTCTTTTTATTCTTTTTTTTTATTCTGTCTTTCAGTATGAAATTTTTGTTCGCACACCCATCCTCTGTCTCTTCTTACTCTTATCCGAATATATAATATTCGTTCAGGGAATTTGTTTCTTTTTATTTTTTTGTTTGTTTAGAAGTGTTTCGAATTCTTACAAGTAGAATAAAAACGCGTTATTTTATATTTATAAATAGAAGAAAATATTTTAATTTAATTTGTTTTATGATTAAATTATCATCATTATTATTCTTAAACAAAATTCGCCTATTTTTTTATTTTCTACTCGATTAAACAACACTGGGAACGGGTGGGGCGGGTTTATAAGGAAAAAGAAGAAGAAGAAAAGGAAAAAAAAAGAGGAGAAAAGAAAACACAGGAGAGTTAGTTAAATAATCTCGGCCCACGAGTTTGTTCGTTATCTCGTTTCAAAGTTGGCTATTCCCTTTTTTTTTTTTAAAAAAAGATTTTCATTTCTCGCACGAAGTACTTAGCTTATCGCGAAAAGAGTATTATAACGATAATAGGATTACGACAACCAGAAGAAAGAAAGAAAGAAAGAAAGAAAGAAGAAAAAAAAAGGTATAAGAAAATAGTAGAAGAGGAGAAAATTATTTTGCTAATTGAAGTTTTTTGATAGAGTAGTAGAACCAGAGAAATAAGAGAAATAGTAGAAGCCGAGTGTTGAAGGGAATGGTAAAATAAAGAAGAGGATGAAGAGAGAGGTGTCGAAAAGCAAATGGTCAGGAAAACGAGACACCCATACTCATATAATACACAAACAATCAGCACACATTCATATATATACACAGAGAGTTATATTTATACATATACATTTATAGGACTAATAGGAAAAAGCAGAAATTTCGCGTGGTCCTTTCAGTAAGCGGATGACTTTCGGCTTTGAATCCTCTCTCTCTCTCTCTCTCTCTCTCTCTCTCTCTCTCTCACACACTTATACTCGACCCTTTGAACTATTCGTTCTCTCAACGCCTCGAACAAAAGGACTCGTCGACGGTTCTCTTTCTGCGCTTTAACGCTCGAACACGCTTACTCGCAGCTCGAGGCAACTAATTATTTGGAGTGTACTGGTTGCTTTGATGTCGGATGCTGACCAAATGGAGATATACACTTTACTTGCTGACCCGGCTACTTTGGTATCATTCATTCGACTAACACGTTCCCTCTATCTCTATCTCTTTCTTTCTTTTATTTCTTTTCTTTTCTTTCTTTCTCTAGTAGTAGTTTTCAACATGTGCTTTTAAATGGCACCGAGTAACACATTCGAGTATATTCGTTTGTCCTTTTCTTTATATAAGTAAACAGTATAACACCCCTCTCTCTCTCTTTCTACTTTTGCCTCTTTGTCAAGAGTGCAAGTGAATTATTTTACTATACTATACCTTCCCCACCCCACCCCCCTCCTCCTTCTACTTCTTCTATAATACTACTATTCGCATATCTTTCCTTTCATTATTATAATAGCAGGAATAATAATCTTAATGGGGTTTTCATTTAATTATATTTGTTTTATTTCTTTTAAATTTCCAATTATAAAAATAAATAGTATGATATACAGATGTGTGTGTGTGTATATATATACGATGCATTATTTTATAGAGAAAAAAATAGAAAGACAATTTCTTTTTTTTTTTTTGTTTAGAACGAGAATCTCTTTAAAATAATTCATTCTAAAAAAAAAAGTATATACTAAATTTATATATGATAATTAATATTCATATTAGAGTGTTGTTCATTTGTTAAAGAGATTGGATTAATAATAATTATTATAATAATAAGTCCCGATAATAATAATATAACAAAATATATATAATTATATTATAATTTGTCTTGCGATATGATTAAATTGTTTAATCTAAAAAAAAAAAAAAAAAGAATAATGCATATATAAATTTACTTTAAATTTGTTGCAAAGAAACTCTACCGCCTCCTCCCCCTTAAATTATAAAAGAAAAAAAGGTAGGTAGACACACACACATATACACACACAGCCGTTTAAAAATAAGTACGCAAGTCGAATGTAATTAAAAAGAACGAAGTGAAATCTCTCTGCGTTTAATTATCATGCCGATTCGAAATCATGGTTGTGTATACCATATAGACGCTTCTCGCAACGCGATATTGCAACGAAATAAAAAGAAAGAAAAGAAAAAACAGAGCAAGATAGATAGAGAGAGTGGGAAAGATTCACGTAGTTGCAAAGCTTCTTTGTAATCATCATCATAGTCGTCATAGTTTCATGTTGCGTTGTGTTTTGTTAGTAGTTGGATTTGCAAAACCTTTGACGCCACGATGACAGCGTTTTCTTGTCGACGTCATAAATTCATCCTTTCTTATATATATTTTTTTGTTTTTTTTTTTTTAAGCAATATGCACCAGAATTGTACGCGTGCATTTTACTTATTGCAAATGAAAGAAAGAAAGAAAAGCAGACAGACAGACAGACAGACAAATAGACGAACAGACAAGACTACGAAAGAGATAGAAAATATAAGATTAATAAATGAGAAAGAGAGAGAGAGAAAAAATTCACCATGGGGCGTGGTTAGCACAAAAAAAAAAAGGATGAGAACGAAAAAGTTAGTGGAACACATCGAAATGCACATTGGACATTCACCGTATTCCCTCCTTTATTTATTATATTTTGATTTTTATTTTATTATTATCATTATTATTATTATATTTGTGCGTGCAATATGTAGTAGTAGTAGTAGTTATCAATCGTACGATCGTAAAACGATTTTATATTCGACGGGATATTGTAAAAGAGTATAGTAACCCAACGCGCGTTATGCATGAGCCAATGAAAACGGTAAAATCGTTCTCCCATTAAATTTCGAGCAACGAATACATCGAATACGAGGGGTGGTGGAAGGGGTGTGGAGGGTTGGTCGTTATTGTGCTATCCTAAAGCTGCATAAAAATAAAAAAAAAAACCAATTGCTGCGATACAAAAAGAGAGGAAAAAACAAAAGGGGGGTGGGAGGTGGGAGGTGGTAAAAATCCGGGTATAAGTGATGCCACGTTCATTCGACGCCATCTTGATTTCCATCGGTATACTATACTGCTGCTACATAGTTAGCTAGCTAGCTAGCTAGCTTGCTAGTTTGTGCTATACGTACGCTTATTCACTCGCTTGCACGCCCGCGCGCATATATACACACTTTCCATAGCGGGCCGATTATATCCGATGGGATTTTTCATGAATATTCATGCCCGGACTACTATACTCGCGACGGCCGTTTCCGTGACGCGTTATAACCGCCTAGTTATTATCCAGAAATCGCTGGATCGAATCATTCGCCATCACTGTTGGGTGGTTGGTTATTGTTGTATTGTTGTTGTTGTTGCTGGAGGTGGTGGTATGGTGGTGGTGGTTGCTGTTGTTGCTGGACATCGTTTATATACGCGTTCGTTCAAAACGATAATATTTGATTCTTGTCGATATTTAATTAGTATAAGAATAAGGGATGATTATGTTATGGGATGGGTTCAAAGGAATTGGGTAAATTAAAGAAAAAGGAATATTTTTGAATGAAATAATCTGTGTTCCAAGTATTATGTGTGTTGAAATATATTATTGAAATTAATACAAATATTATAATATATCATATAGGATGTGTAATAATATGGAAATATGCTTAAATATGTAGATGTAGGTATGACAACATATTTAATTGGAACGATTTGAATGAAAGTAAGTTAATTTAACACGATGTATGTTAATATATTAAAATTTAAAATCTAGATTATAGGTACCCAACACCCGTTCGATATTATATTTTGATAAATAACTAGATGTATTAAACATGAAAAAAAAAAGGAAAATAAGGTATTCTATTAACTCGTTGCCAGTGAAATACTTTTAAAAAGAGAGTGATTGAAATTTGTATAGAAAAAGAAAAAAGAAAAAAAAAAACAGAAAAAATAAATATATGGTGATCGTTGAAAGAAGTTGCCCGTGATAGAAGAAAAGTAAGCGGTGCCATATTCGATTGACGACAACGACAACGACACAACGACAACACGACCTGTTTCCATTATAATGTTGCTGAGAATCAACACCAAAGGAAATATTTCTTCGGAGTTGTTGGTGTTACCTAAACGAGACTAGTAGTAGTTGTTCTCTCTGTCTTTCTTTTAGATACTTTTATCTTTTCATCCTTTTTTATTTCTTTTTTTTTTTTCTCATACCAAGTAATACCGTATACCAAGTAAAACCATTTCATTTATCTCTTTCTCTTTCATTCGCATAACTTAAAAAAGTAGTAGAAGATACACACACATACATACACATACACAGATACACACACATGCACGTTTACTGAAGAAGGAAACTTACGCGTTACGTCAACTTCTTTCTTTTCTTATTTCGTTATTTTATTTTTGTTTAAATTTTTCTATTTCTCTTTTACGCGTAGATTTATCATGACACGTTTGTTCATAATCAAACTGATATCGATATCATTGTTAATTATTTTTCTTACCATAGAACAGATCTAGAGAACGAAGATAATTAATCGATCTTCTTTTATTCATTTCAATTATTATTACAATAGAAATGTTTTTTAAATATTTTCTAACAAAATAATTTAGTCTCGAACGAGAGAACACACTCGTGTGTTCTCTCACACTAAACAAAATATATATCCGAATATTTCAACAACAAAATCTATGCAATGAAATTTAGATTAAAAAATACACTTTACAAAACATTTCAAATCTAATATATTATCTCAAAACGAAATATAATTGATTAATATCTAATATTAATTGTTTCAAACGCAATATATTCTAACGACAAGAATTTTTTTGGTACAAATCTGTACGAATTCACGGGGTTTGGTGGAGATATATTTTAAATCGTCGACTCGACGGGAAAATATCGTTTAGATAACACGAGCCAAGAGTTATATCTGTGGTGAAAAGAAAAAAAACGAAAAGAAAAGAAAAGAAAAGAAAGGAAGGAAGGGTAGGATGGTCAAAAAAGTTTCGTGAAATGCCGTAAAAAGGTTCCTCTTGTGGCACGAAGAAGAGTAAGAGAAGAAGGGTGAAGAAAGGAGGGAGATAGGGTGGGGTCGAGGGAGGTAGGGAGGTAGGTAGGTAGGGAGAAGGGCGGAGCGGATATAGAACGATAAATATCGCCTCGGTATGGAAGTTTTTTATTGCGTTGAGAGTGCGAACTGGCTGGCCTCCCCTTCTATGTGTGTCTGGTCATTTTTCGCACCACCTCTAACCATACTTCTTTTTCTTTCTGTCACTGTCTCTTTCAAACCTCCCCCCACACCCCCATCCTATACTCTACTCTCCCCCTCTTCTCTTCTTTTCGCACTCTTAACCGTCTACTCGGTTCTTTTTTTTTCTTTTTCTGTTTTTTTTTTCGCTTAAAAGGAAGGAAAAAAAGGGGCAATGAACTCTCATCCTCATCGTAAATCGTTGACCCACTGTGTTTCTGAGCTTCTTCTTCTTCTTCTTCTTCTTCTTCCAACCGTTCGGACACCATCACCATGCACACATCGGTTGATCACAATGGTCTCTCACAGTTTCCATAATATAATCAAACGAATTTCAATTATATTCTCCTATATATACGAGTTTCGCAAGTTACCCAAGAATTATAGAATACAACACAACGATCGTGGGTCGCGATTAAATTTTCATGAATTAAAGAAAGAATGAGTGAGAGAAAGACGTTTAAATAAATTGTAGAAAGGTAGTAATTAATTTGTACTAGGAGGGAAGGAAACAAATGTTGTTGTTGTAGTACTACAGTGATTTTATTTAATTAGGATCGTTAGATATCCATACAATTGTGTGTAAGATAAATCAATCAAATCGATGATTATTGTTGCTAGAAATTTTGGTTTAGTATATTTTGTTGTTGGGATTAGGTGTATATGATATTATTTTCTTAGAATTAATTAATTAATTAATTAAACGCGTGTTGGCTTATGAATTAGCATGTTTTTATAGCAATACGTTAGTTGTTCAATGAGCTAATGTAATGAGAAAAAAAAAAGATAAAATTAAGAGAACAGTTTTTAGCAGCTGTTATTTCCTACTGCTGCTGTCGTTGCTGTTGTTATATTGGTGCACAAGTTGCAGAAAGTTGCAAGTTACGGTGTTGCGATGAATATTTATATATCTTTATATTTTCCTATAATACCCTGTTTACTTTTTTTATTTTTCTTCTTCTTTTTCTTTTTTTTATTCTCGTTAACCAAGCTATAATGTAACAGTAGATCCAATTACAAGCTGCACATCGCGCTGGGTCTCCGATTAATTGCACGACGACGTTGCAGCTGCCATTCCGTTTTCTTTCCTCGTTTGGTGGTGATGGTGGTTGGTGATGGTGGTGGTTGGTGATGGTGCTGGTGGTGTTCCTGTTACTTACTTGGTATCTTTAAAATTCTGTTGCATCGCAACAGTGCATTTGTAATTTTTTTGTCCGTTCATATAAAATTCAGTAAGCCAACGATGATTACCACCTCCTAATAGTTTAAACCATTCGATTAACAAACTATAATACAAAAAAAAAATCATCTTTGTTTTCGAGAGAACAATTATTTCATCCTAATTATGTGAATACAACGAGTCGAATGATCGATTTATAAAATTTGTGATTATAATTCGTTCGTATAACACGTATACTACAATTGATTAAAGTTTTCAGAAAATAAATTCTAACTTTATCGTATTGTCGAGAAACTTAACATCAATATTTACAGTATAGAGGAAAAGGGAGAAAAAAGAGAAGAAAAAGTTAATAAATAAATTCTATTTATATAAATTAATGAATAAATTAATATAATATATAATATCAATATAAGATTCCTAGTATCTTTTCTCATTTTTCAAATGAAAGTTTGGGGTGAAAATTGTAGCAGGCATTATATGGAGACACGATAAATCGGTAAGGGAATAGTAGATGGTAGCAGAATCATGGTGGAGGGCTTAAAGCTTAAATTAATGCCCATAATTCAATGGGAATCGAGGCCATCGAAGAGAGAGAGAGAGAAAGATAGAAGCAGCAGCAGCAACAGCAGTAGCAGTAGTAATAGTTGTAGTAGTAATAGTAGTAGTAGTAGTAGTTGAGAACGGAGCTTGGCAAAACAGTCTCGCGTTATCAGCGTATGCCGTGAAGGTGGCGGAGCAGTACCGGCAAGTTCCATTCGATATATCGATCGTATGCTGCTTCGTCGACCAACTTCATCCACCGTAAGCACGTAGGGAAAATGTATTTACGTATGTGTGAGTACTAACGTGTATATATATATGTATATGTACACGCAAAGCTTTCGTGCGAGCATCCTGACTTGTACCTTTCGAATTTCCTCCCTTAGCGATGAATTCGAACGAGCACCACACGTGAAAGAAGGTGGAGAAGTAGGAGGGGGGAGGGGGAGGGTGTTAATGACTTTTCTATCAGATATGGGAATCTTTCGTGACGAGTACATAACATAACTGGATTTTCTTTTTCCTTTTTACTTCTTTTTCTTGTTTTTTTTTTTTTATTTCGTACCTTTTCCTCTTCCACTTACCCCTCTTACATTTTTAAATAGCGTGCTTGGTTGGTTGGTTGATTTTGTATGAAACACATGTTATTCCACGTCAACGTTGTACGTCGTAGGTTATTTCACGGCAGCCCATGAAAATATAAATGTATGTATGGTATATGTATATTCACGAAGAAAGAGAGAGAGGGAGAGAGTGTAATTGAGAATAGTTAACATCAGTAATTACGTCGTGAGACATTTATTAGAATGATTGAACATGGTAATATGGGGGAATAGGATATAAGTAAATACATAGAGATAAGATTTGAAATGTATTATATTGGATATAATGTAGTTATATTTCGTTAGATATATTAACGTTAAAGGAATAAAAGGGTAGAGATGTTAAACTTAGTTTATTTCTTACTTATTTTACTTAACTCTCTCTCTCTCTCTCTCTCTCTCTCTCTCTCTCTTTCTTTTAATGTAATATCGATAGATCACACCTGACGTTATAAGACAACAACGACAACAACTTACACCGAGAATTCGTGTTAGGTCGCGAAAGTATCTCTCACCGATCGCTAGTTTTATAAGATATATCAAACGTTTTACTCTTTTCTCCAAGATAATAAGATAAGATTAAACCAAAGAGAAGTTTGTTATAATGTATTTGATATTATACACAGATATACTTTTAGAACTAAGTATATATATTAGCTGATTAAATTTGTATATGTCTATGTAATAGAAAGAGATAAGAAATGCCATATTATCATAGTTTAATGGTATCCATTTAAGACGAATCATAGTCTATGTCTTTGTCGTTAGTTCATTGGTTTCCTCCTCTTGCTATCAAATGGTCACTAATGAAGAACTAATTACACGCGAGTAGCTAGCTAGCTAGCTAGCTTGCTTGCTTGCTTGCTTGCTGGGACTCTTTGAGTTTTATCGCATATAAGGCGAGTCTTGATGCTACTGAGGTATAACTTGGTCTTCCTATAAGGAGTAAAAATAAAAGAAAGACAGAGAGAAAGAGAGAGAGAGAGAGAGAGAGAAAGGAAGAGAAGCCCATAACACCACTAGCAACAGCAAGAGCGGGCCTTGCACTTAATTAAGACGTCTCTCGCAATTAGGTACTTTTACGATCGGCGTTAAACTCGATCATTCTGCGCACGCACGAATCAAGTATCTTTCTCTGTTACCATCAGCAGCGATTACCCACTACTACTACTACTACCATTATCATCACAACCACCATCATCACTACCGATCGTTACGACTTTCCATTTTCAGACAATTCAGTATATATATACACTGATCTTTTCTCTCTCTTTCTCTTTCTCTCTCTTTCGTAGTAGAATTAATCGTTTAATTATTCTTTATGATTCTCATTTGTTTACCGATATATACGTGTGATTTAACGTTGAAACGTTGTGAATTTGTTATGTTACAGCGAGAATGTCGAGCAGCGGGGTGACGAGCGGTCCAGTAAGTCAAGTTTGTCGGCCGCATTTTCACAGCACGGTATTACATCCGTGGTTATCCGGTAGCGGGGCGGATACATCTAAAACGCCATGGGGTTTTCCAACGACAACGGCATCAACCGGTGGTACAGTAAACGACGACAAACCACAGAGTCCATTGGGTTCATCTTTACCACCGACAACGGGTAGTTTATCGAGTCACGGTGCAGGCGCCGGTACACACCATTTGTTTTCTTTTCCTCCAACGCCGCCTAAGGATGCAACGCCGGATAGTATAACGGCTAGTACGACATCTAGTTCTAATAATAACAATGGGACGAACAACAACAACAACAGCGGTAGCGGTAGCAACAATAATAACAACGGTAGCGGGGCGAACTCTTTGGGAGGATTGGGTGGTGGCGGTAGCAGCGAGTATCAAGCAGCCGTGGCCCATGCAGCGGTTATGGGGGCGTTTATGCATCATCAGGATGCATTGGGAGCAGGCGGGGCGGGTAGTTGCGACGTTAAACCAACGGTTATGTTGGGTCATCATCATGGAGCACCATCGCCGCCTCATCAACAGCAGCACGGTGGGAACGCGGGCAACAACGGTGGTAGCAGTAACAACACGGCGGCCAGTTCGGGACAGGTGAAACAACGCGAAGGTAATAACCAATCGGGAAGCGGTCAACAACAAGCGAATGGCTCTCAACAGCAACAACAACAGCAACAGCAGCAACAGCAACAACAGCAGCAACAGGACGCGTATCAGAATAACAACGGGGCCAGTTCCCCCTGCGGAAGGGACAGCTATGCCGCCGCCGCTGCTGCGGCCGCTGCGGCTGCTGCGGTCGCCGCAGCCGCCGTCTCCAACAGTCACCACGTGGCAGCAGCAGCAGCATCGGCCTCGGCGGCACAATATGACCCGGCGACGAGTGCCTACAACATGTATCAACATTTGCAGTACCCCAACGCTGCCCACCACCATCACCATCATCATCATCATCATTTGAATGGTGGTGGGGGTGCTGGGGGAGGCGGCGGCTCCGGCGGCGGCACGGCAACGTCATCCTCCTCGTCGTCCTCCGCGTCGTCCCACAATCCGCATAACAACAACAATAACAACAACAACAACAGCAACAACAATGGGAACTCCGGGACGACGGTCGGCGCTCTTTTTGCCGCGGCGGCGCATCACGGCACCGGAAATGCCAATTCGGGTGTCCCCGGTGTCGTGAGCCCTGCCGATTCGAAGTTACTTTCGGCTCATACGAGTAACGCGCATCCCAACAATCCGGGCTCGCCCGGCGCGCATCAACACCATCAACAACAAAAGCCCAGGAACAAGTCGAGAACGTCCGCCGGTAAGCGGCACGCCTTATGCCCGCGCCCATTTTCTTTTTAGTTTTTATTTAATCATCCTTTCTTTCTTTTTTTTACTTCTTCTCTGGTTTCTTCTTTAACAATTTTCTTACTTTTCTTTTATATTATCTTTCCTTTTTCCGCTTTTTATTTTCTATATTTAATATTTGTGATTAGTTTTTGTTCATATGGTTTGTTTTAACTTGCTTTTATGGTTGCGGTTATTTTAACACTTATAATTACATTTTCATCATATTTCTTGTTTTGTTGTCCTACCCGATACGTAGACATATCATTTTCCTTCTATTATTATTTTGTTTCAGTTATTTTATTCTCTTTTTTTTTTTTTTATTAACGTCAAAAGTACCGATAATATATCGCCAGAAGAAGAGGGAGGGAGAGACGCAGTGATATACACACGTACACTCACACACCAGTTTTGTATTTTGTCCGTAATTCACCGATCTGTAATTTTTTTGTTTTTTTTTTTTTTGTTTTTGTTTGTTTTATCTTTTTGAGTGGCCTACACCATGCGAACAAGCGTTTTTATCGTCGATAGTGCACCACCCACGAATAATACCACTGATTTTTTGACGTGTCACACGTGTTACACACACACACACACATTAACATTACTCTCATCTATTATTTTAATATTTGCATAGAAAAAAGAAAAGAAAAAAGAAAAGAAAAGAAAGATAAGAGAGAGAGAACAAAAACACAGAGGAATAAAAAAAAACCCCTCGTGAGCAAAGCGCACAGTTAGATTTGGTTTTTTTTTTTTTTTTAATATTCTATTTTTTCGATGTGGTGTGGCTATCGCTAATTAAATTATATAATATACATACATATTTTTTTGTTTTTTTTTTTTCTTCTTCTATATATATAATAATAATATATTAATATATATATTTTTTTCTTTTTTCCGTCACATATTCTAAATTGTTTTTTGTCACAGCAAATCTCCCCCTCTCGCAAAAGAGAGCCCCTCGTTGTCGTCGTCGTGGTCTTCGTCTTCGTCGTCGTCGTCGTCGTCGTATCCACGTGAACTCTCAAACGGCAAACCTTTCCGTATATTTTTTTTTTCTCGGTTATAATCTATTTTCCATATTTATACGATAAAAAAAGGGGAGAAAAAAAAACAATATTAACACGCACACGACCACAATCGTCATAATGAACGATGATGACGTGAACCGGCAAATCGAAAAACAAAAAATAAATCAAATTTGCAAACAAACATTTGACGCTTACGTAATTTAATATTGCATTATATCGAACAATAATAATAATAACAACAAATAAATAGTTGATTCGTCGAAGACTGACATACTCGTACACAACCACACCACCCACCCCCATTTCAAGGGAAAAACATAAAAAAATAAAATAAAAGGAAATAAAAATGTGTTGGTGAAATGGTTAAGAATAGAAAGAGATAGATAAATGTAGAGAAAGAGAGAATGACAATAAAAGGAGAAAGAAGAACAACCAGGGTGGGGTGGAGTGATGTGGTGTGGGGGGGTGTGAGAGGAGTGTAATGAGAATGAGACGGCTGAAAAATGCCGGATACGCTGATTGCGGTAATAGCCGGTCTCTACCAACGACGGCGTGGTAAAAATCCTAATTCCAGGAACAATGGTTCGACTTCGCGCCGTTGGAAGCCCGCTAATTAAATCGACTTACGACACATGCACACACACACACACGATTCTCGAGTTTGCTATTCTCTATCGCAAAGACTTCGAAAGTACGTCCTATTCTTTAACTCTTCTACGTAGTCTTTGCTAAGAAAAGAAGAAGACAAAAAATATAGAAATTGTAATGGAAGAAGAAGATAGATACAGATTGGATATGTGTGCGTGTGTGTATATATATATATATATACCAACTCGATCTTGGAAAAACTTGAAATCAAGTAAAGGGAAAGATGAAACGAAACACTACTCTAATAAACGTCAGTGGTGAATTAATTGGAAAGATCGCGATGCTTGATTTTTATCTAATCTTTCTTGACACGCGACCAATGAACACCAGATTTACCAATTTTAATATTTCTCTTTATATTTCTTTTTCTCTTTTTGTCCAAATTATTATGAGATAATTACGGGGAGGTTGTATTATTTTGAAATTTACAAGAAAAACGATTCGGTATTTATTTAAGTGCTAATAAGAATAATAATATATTTGTGTGTTTCTAAATTTTGATTAGATTTTTTTTTTATTATTTTTTTTTTCATTATTGGTATATTGTCATCGGACAAATAATATCATTTTAGATATTTATATTTATAATTTTTAATTATATCTTAATTTGTATAAAAGAAAAAAAAGCACGTATAGTTCGTTGTTGAGAAGAAAAAAAAAGTATTATCGTTCAATTAGATTTATATATAAATTGTTGTTATAACGAAACAAATGAGTAGGAGTAGGAGTAGGAGTAGAAGGGTGGAGTAAGTAAAGTGGGTGAGTGGATGGGTGGGTGGGATTGGTGGTTTTGGTACCGCAAGAGAGAAATTGGTAATTCGTTGATGAGAAAGAAAAGGAGAGGGATATAATCGTAGCTCGTTATCACCCTCGAATCTGTTCCCGACAGTAAAACCGAGGAATCGAATTAACCGAGCTATGGGTGCATCATATAAGGCTTGGCTATGCCTCGCGGTCCTTCCAATTAGTTTCCGAATCGAACTTATCCAGTCCGCAGGGCAATTAGGGACGCGTTAAAGCCGGTTATGACGTTAGTTCTTAAAATTAAATCGAACAGAAAGATTAAAAAACGAAACAAACCAAAAAAGAAGATAAAAGAAAAGAAATGAAATGAAATGAAATGAACAAGAAGACAAATAAGAAAGAAAAATACGATGAAAAAGATGATGATGAAGATTTTTATATTTGGTGTTGTGTGATCATTCTCAGATGAAATCATGAAATTGATGATTGGTAACATAATCGAGCAAACATCTTCTCTACCAGGCTTCTTATTGGATTAATGCACAATACAACATTCAAGATTTACCATAATCGAGATTAGCTGAAATTCGAAGGAGTCACCGACCGTTCGTTCGTCTTTTTATACACACTATTCAAATACTCCACTTCATTGTCCTAATTTCCTTTATAGAACTAAAAAAAAAAAAGAAAGAACATTTATTCTAAACGTATCATAAGAGGGACGGGGAGGAAAACACGCTGTTGCACGACCCTAACTATATACATATATATATTTTGTTCCTTTCTCTCTAATTTCTAATTCTCTATCTATCTAGTTCATCTAATTTTCTCTATAATCTTCGATTAAACGAAAATAAATATATATTTATATCGATCTCTTTCGATATAAATTTATAATAGTAATAATAATAATAATTTTTAGTATTAATAATAATAGTAGGAATAATTTTCAAATTATCCGAGCTTGAAAGGAAAAAAATAAGAGAAAAAAAAAAAGAAAAAATATAACAAGACTTTGCTTTTGCTCTGATAAATCGCTTAATGTGAAATATGTGTTTTTTTTTTGTTTGTTTGTTGCAAATTACTGCATGAACCATCAGTTTTTTTTTTTTTATTCTTTTCCTTTGACCTAACATAAATTCTTTTCACGTCTAAAATGAATAAATAAATAAATTATTAAAAAGAACAGAGGAAAAAAAAAATTTAGAGAAAATGTGTATATATATTTATATATTTTTTTGTTATATAATAAATTAATATTAAAGAATTTATGTGCAAGAGTCAATGTGTAACGCTTATTCGATCAATAATTATCGTTCGATCGAATTTCAAATGGTTTTGTTTTTGAATCGATCGATGATTTATGATCACCTTTTTTCTGTCTCTATATATGTGTTTATATATATATATATATATATATATATATCTATATATCTATCTATATACATATATATATATATATTTATATGTGTGTAATTTAGTCTGTAATATACTTTATCGATTTATCGTAAGAACATTTTTTAATTGATGAACTACAAGGATATGTATAAAAAAAAACACGAAATACTAATTCGATTTTTGTTTTTTTTGTTCTCTCTCTTTTTTGTCCCCCGGGACGAAATCGAACGTCGTGTGCGTGTTCGCGTTGTATGCGTTCACACATACACGTAATATAGAGGGTCGTGAGTGCGTTAATTGCGGTGCAACTTCGACACCTTTGTGGAGACGAGACGGTACTGGACATTACCTCTGCAATGCTTGTGGTCTTTACTACAAAATGAACGGACAGAATCGACCACTAATCAAACCTAAACGCCGCCTTGTAAGTACCTAAGCTAATTTATATTCTAATATCGATAATTTTCAATTAGTTCATTTTTTTTCAGTAATCAATTATTATTAATCTTAAGATGATATAATTATTAAACGAAACTATAGACCACAAGTTATAATATATTATTAAAGAAATATTATTATCCAATTTTTTTCCACAAAATTTGCGATTAAATAAAATTTTATTCAAAGAAAATATCTAATTAAAAAAAAAAAACTAACGCGACGCTTCGTTTGGATTCCCTTGAATATTAATAATATTCATTTTTAATCTAAAATTTTTTCTAAAATGAAACACACACACACACACACATAATATATGATTTGAAATAAAACGTAAATATTAAAATTTGATAGCTATAATAATATAATAGTAATAATAATTAATAAAACAAAATATTATATTATTATATTTAAAGAATAAAATATATATATCGAAGAAATATTTCTAATCATAACTTCGTCTAATATTATCGATATATATTATATTAGAATATAATAATAAATTAATACATATTATTATAATATATTATTATTTTAATCAAGGTATACAATATATTATTAACATTTTGAAAATCGTGGCAAGAACGTCTGTACAATAAGATTTATTAAAAAAGGGTTCATTCAAATTCTTATTACATTCTACGAATGTGTAATAGAACAAAAGCATATTACAATACTATCATACATAGACGTTCCTTATATATATACAAATACTAGTTCGCACTTTAACTGATCACCGATGCGTTTCATAAGCACGACAAGACCATTCTACACCCGTCGAACGTACCACCATATTCGTAAACCGGAGTCCTTGAAAAACCTTTCCTTCGTGCACTCCGCACTCGGGACATACTTAATTAACGTTAACGTTGGACAACAAACTTGAGTTTCTCTCCTTCTACTAGTCTCCCTTGTCCCCCTTTACTTCTTCCCACCCCCTTTTTGCTCTTTCTCACTCACTTCGCATCCCCCCACCCCCCTTCCTTCCTTCCTTCTTCTTTTCCACCTCCTTCACCTCTTTTTCTCTTTCTCTGTTTAGTCGTATGCCGATGATGTAGTCATCAGAATGCAAGATAAGACAAGGCCAAGTTAATTTCCTGTACACAACGATTATAATAACGTCTCGTCCTTTTTTCTTTCTTTTTTTGTAATTTTTTTTTTTTTTTATATATATATACATACGTGTTTCTATCTTCGTTTTTTTTTTGCGAACGATTTTTATAAGTATAT
>NW_014569715.1:188703-190272 GCF_001313835.1 Polistes canadensis
TTTTTTTTTTTTTTTTTTTTAGAATTAATACAATCGTTCGTTCGGTGGTGGTATCTTCGTTTTCTCCCCCCCTGTTTTGTTGGTCATTAAATTAACGAAGCAATTAGCCAAAAGGAAACATTCGATGTATGTATGTATGTATGTATTCATTTCAATTACACGGTGTTCCTTATTTTCTTTCTTGCTGTTTAACGCGAGGGGAGAAATTCTATTTTTACGTTTACACCACACTCTTTATTTACGTTTGTATTAATTTTAACGTATTTACATAAGCTGTAGAATAGTTAGGGAAAGAATAAGAGGAGGAGGAGGAGAAAGAGGAAAAGGAAGAGGACAATACTTTTAGTTTTACAAATATATTCTACTTGTGTTGTTAATGAGTTAAGCATTAATCACTCTTGTGTCAGAATCATGCTGATTTTTGTGTCAGTGATTTCGAAGTATGTAAATGCAAATTTTGTTTGATAATTAATTGTTTTCTTTTTTCCTTTTCTTTCTTTAATGAATTGTTCCCACCTTGCGATGATTTTTTCTTTTTTTATAGAATTTAACTCTTTAGTTTGTTTAATAATTTAGTAAATTATTGTATGACACGTTTCATAGAAATTGAACTTGATATATTCGAGATTGAACGTTAAATGTGATAAAATAAAATTATAGAATAATATAAATAATATCAATAGGTATTTTGGAATATTTACACGAATTTTTTTCAACACATTAGAATTTAATGATATATATATATATTTTTTTTTTGTTTAAAGATGAATAAATATTTTCGTACACACAATTTTTGAAACTCTTATTTGTCAAATAATTTGTGATTAAAATAATAATTTCACGATGTTTATAGTTAGTAGTTATCGTGATTGAATTTTTTTTGTTTTTTTTTTTTTGTTAGTACAAAGATTTAACGTATAAAAGGTATAAATGAAATTAGAGTAGGCGTTAGAGAGAAGAAAGGTGGTGGTGGTATTGGATCGATAACGTTAGAAGGTTAAAACGAAGCACGAGTAGAAGGGAAAGAGAAGAACCACCGAAAGGTTTCGTGTCCTATCGACTTCTTACTTACGATTCCTGCGAATTCGATCTATTTTTGGCGATTAGACTGGCACCTAGGTTAAAACGGAATAACGGAAACACGATACCACTACACCAACAGCAGCCCTTACAATCTTCCTTTCCTCCCTTCTTCTTTTTCATTCTTCTTACTATGATACGTGGTTTGAAAATATCGTGACTACTATTTCTCGAGGAGACTCGTCACGAAAGGACAAGGTTCGCAAATTCATTCCTTTCAAACCTCTTATAGTTTTTTTTTTTCACCCATTTTGTTTTTTTTTTATCCTTACGTTTCGTTCTTAATCTGCATTCTATCTTTTCTCTTCTTTTTTTTTTTTGGGTTTTATTTCTTTTTTTTTCCGCCCCTGTAGGTAATATAAAGAAATTCAATTTTTTATTCAGATCAATTTATACGATTAAATAGAAAAAAAAACTATGACAATGGATATTAAAATGAAATACATTACTGTCAAAGAAAACATTTTTAATTTTAAATTATATCGATGA
>NW_014569715.1:191532-193091 GCF_001313835.1 Polistes canadensis
TTTTTACCTCCTTTCACTTAACAAACCATCTGCATACATCTATAGATAAATTAGTCGTTAATTAGCAAAGATAGAATAATTTTAATTACAATAATAATAATAATAATAAACACGCGATGTATAAATTTATTTTCGCCTTTTGGTCTGTGTCTGGAGAAGGAAAGAAAAAATATATACCATAACTTTTTTTTCTTCTTCTTTTCTTTTCTTTTTATCGTTTAGTCGCACGCATATATTGTTATGCATTTAATATATTAGTGCGTTTGTGTATGTGTGAACATATTAAATATTTATTTGCATCGCGAGAATTTTATTTATCACGCTTAAGGGAAAAGCGTATCGTTGTTGTTGTTGTTGTTGGTTGTTTTTTCTTTGTTCGCGCGTTTCATTTCGTTTCGTTTCGTTTGGTTCAGCAAACGCGAGTAGGTTCGTCGAACGATAATTGACGGCGTTTTGGTTTAATTGATGCGTTTACACGCGTCGAAGAGAAATAGGAGGAGAAGAAACTTGTTGACATTGCTCAATGGAAAATTCAACATGCGTGTATATGATTATATATATATATGTGTGTGTGTGCGTGCGTGTATGTTTATTTTTATCGAGGGAATTCATTCGATTCGTTTGAGACTTTCCAAGAAATTCTTTTTTTTTTATTTACCTTCGTTAATTATTCTTCATTTATTTCAAGATTAACGATATAATCAAAGAAATTTAACATCGTATTTCTTGTTCTTTTTTTGATTTTTATTTTTATTTAGATTTTTACAGAAAATTTATTCTAAACCTTTGACGTTAATTTCATATAATTTCACCCTTCTATTCTATATTAAGTTATCCCTTTTTCGGTTACAAAATTGAGATATCATTTTTTCAAGGAAAAATATAATACAATAACAGATATGCAATATTACAATTGCTAATATTTTCATTAGAATTCTGATTAAATAATTCCAAATAATTTCACCCCAAATGTAATTAAAATTTCATTCGGTTAATAGGATAATTATTATTCAAGATTAAAGATACATATATATATGTACCGTAAAAGATCGAAGTTACAGAATGTCAAGATTCACATGATCGCTTGTTAAAATTAATAATATAAATAACTAACCTAAATATTAACATATACAAATAAACCCAAATAGTCAAACTTTCACCGACAGATTTTGTAAGTGGTTTGACATTTAACCATATGAACAATCTATATATATATATATATATATATTATATTATATTATATTACAATAAACACTTATTATAAAAAAAAAATTCTATTAAGTACATGTGTATAATATATACATATACATATATAAAACATAGATATACGATAAAGATTGTATTTCATTTTTAAACGATACTATTTTTATAGGAAATAAAAGTAACGAGAAAAAAAAAAAAAGAAAAAAAAACATAGGTAGGAGTAGATTATTTTATACGATTGGGATATATATATATATATATATAGAATAGACATTCACTAATCCTCCCGCGACAAGGACAAACATTGTGACAGGATGACGAGGAGACACGCCTACCTATCACTCATTTATCAATAC
>NW_014569715.1:194346-196361 GCF_001313835.1 Polistes canadensis
TTTTTTTTTTGTTGTTGTTGCTATTCTATTCTCCTGTTTCTGTCTGTCATAAGAAGAAAAAGAGGGGTAGCTAGCTAACTAGCTACCCGTTTAAAAAGCAACGAGTTTAGGAATGCGTGTTTAGTTACATATGTGTTTTCTCTTTCTCGGTTTCTATCCTATCCTATCCCCCTCCATTTTTGTTCACGAAATGGCGAATGATTGTAAAATGGCGTCCACGTTTTACGGAATATACGTTGATTTTTAGGTTAAGGGATAACACGTGGAACGTTTTGAAGATTATAAAAGGCATACACAGTGAACAATCTTAGCTTGTTACTACTACTTTTAGTTTTCTTTTATTTTCACTATATTTCGTTTTGTTTCTTTCACTTTTCCCTCACCCAATCTTGTTAACGCTTTGTTTAATCGTCGGTACTCACGTGACTGTATTTAAAGTCTTTAGATCATAACTAATCGTAAATACTTAGTTGCGCGTAATTATTCACGATTAAAAGATTACGATCGTTCCTCGTTAATGCGATAGAAGATAAAGAAAGAAAGAAGAAGAAGAAGAAAAAAAAACACAACAACGATCATCAACGAAACAAGTAATAATAAGTTACACCGTATACACAGGGTTAAAACGTATACCTGTGCTTGTATATACGTAGATTATTTTCGTATGTAAAGAAAAAAAAAAATCATGAGAGAACGTTGAATATTATTAATAATTATCATACGATATGACGGAAATATTAAAAAACGAAACGAAAAAAAAGTAAAGATGAGAAGAAACGTTGAGTGAAAGATTATTTATCATAGAGATAAGATGAAAATCATTAATCTTAATGTACCAACGGATTCGCGTTATGTTAAAGCAAAGAATATTTTTTTTTAATCGTAGACAAATAGAAAAAAGATACCTATAGAAATGGAAGATGAAGAATTTGGAAATAAAATAAAATAATTATCATTAAAATCTCTTAATACATCTTTTAGATTTATTCCTGTTAAAGCAAAGAATATTTTTCAATCGTTGACAAATAGAAAAAAGATACCTATAGAAAAGAAAGAGAAAGAATTTGGAAATAAAATAAAATAAAATAAAATAAAATAATTATGATAAATCTTATAATATATACCTTTTGAATTCGTGTTAAAATAAAGTAGTACTTTTTAATCGTAGACAAACAGAAAAAGAAGAAGAATTTGGAAATGAAATAAAATAAAACAAAAGAAAAAAAAGATACTTTCGTGAGGGATTATCAGATGATGATCGAGTTAGGATCAACGCGCATCTGTTGGATCGGATCATCGATCTATTTTCTCTAACATAGGAGGTTGAGAAGAGAAGAGTTAGATCCTTAAAGGATCTCGCTGGGCCAAGGGCTTACTTTTTTTTTTTTTTTTTTTTTCAAAGTTGTTTTGTTTCTCTGGTTGGTTCGCATCTCGTGGAGCTGCACGTACGCAGAAGGAAAGAAGGAAGGAAAGAAGGAAGGAAGGAAGGAAGGAAGAAGGAAGGTAATGCTCGGAGAAGTTGCTCGTTAACGGCTGTCCTACACGCTCTCCTGCCTCCCTTTTTCTTTTTTCCTCTCCGTCCTTTCGATCCTTATCGTTAGGACCGTGCCTTGCCCTGCCGTGCCGTGCCACCACACTCTCCACACCATACCACACTCCATACCCATACCAATATCATACTATGCAACTACTACCACCATCAGCACACAGTATCGTTCGCGTTCTATTACGAGTTACGGTTCTAAGCCCGTTCTTGGACATTCCATACGATTAAATCTATCTTCCTTCTTTCTCTTGTTCAGATCAAAACTATTTAATATGGGAGAGAGAGAGAGAGAGAGAGAGAGAGTGATAGATTTTATATTTTATATATTTGTCATTTTTTTTGGGATAAATTTCATACGATGAAAGCTTCCTTCTCTCTCTTTTGTTCAGATCAAATATATTTAATTATGTGAGATATATATTTGATATTATATTTATTATATATATTTATATATTATATAGTATTAAAA